>NW_009732477.1:56087-85373 GCF_000703405.1 Apaloderma vittatum | reverse complement strand
TGATAAGGAAGAGGAAAGACTGTGTAGAACCGGAGAAGGTTCTTAGAGCAGCAAGTGACTGGGCAGTAAACCAGCAGGTGTAGGCCGGCGTAAAATGGTACATACAGGGAGATACAGTCCTATATGAGATGGTGGGCTCTGAGCTGACCGTTGCCATTCTGGAGCAAGCTCTTGGGGCTATGATAGCTAATTCCACCAGTGTATCAGCTCAGCGCTTGGCTGCACTCAGAAAAGCCAACTGAGTGAAAGGAATGGAGTACAAACCAGAAAACATTGGGTTGCCATCTGTTTAGCTACGCCTGAAACACAGCATATGTGTCCAAGACTCTTAGCTCCACAAGAGTATAGCAGTACAGGCAAGATTAGAGAAAGGCAGCAAGTATGATAAATGTTTGGGAACAGTTTCCATGTGAGGAAGGATGTAAGGAATAAAGCAGTGCTCCTCAGCTTGGAAACCAGGCATTTTGGGGGTGTAGCACTCTGGGGAACTCCTTGCCAAAGGATTCTGTAAAGTGCAGATTGAACAAGTGTCTGCAAGACAGATCCTTTGGGGATTCCTACATTGAAAAATAACAACAGGCTCAGAAAATCACCTGAGCTGAAAAGAGTGGAAGACAGGAATGCAGTTTCAGGCTTTTACAAAACACAGAGAGGGTTTCTCATTACAATTAAACTGGGAAAAATTGCTGTAAGGCAAACCCAGTGTTTTCTCCTGACTGACATTTTTGCTTTTCTTTCAGTTTTGCTTACAACATTTTCAAACTTAGGGATAAATAAAACTAATTTTGTCATGAGACAGGTTTTTCATTTTGAAAATGAGTAGAGCTGATTTCTTTTCTCTGTCAAAAGCTTGGCATTGCCCAGGAGTTGAAAGGCATGAGGAAATCATTAAAAACAAAGCAGAGAGCCCCGTAACCCTGCAGGGTCTTCTGAAAGTACAGTTTGGTAGTGGGGTGTATCTTAGTGGTTTGAGTGATGGAAGTAGATACTAGAAATTCCCCAAGGTGCCCATAGGTATGCTGCTTGCTGACCAGGACCTGCTTGAACGAGGAACATGTTCTCACTCCATCTCACCCGTTCTTGGGCAGAAAGTTCTTGGGCACCCATTCTTTTCCTCTGCACACCACTTCTTTAATTAAGGTTACACCTTCATCAGGGATTGATTGTGTGTCTGTGGGGCATGAGGACAACAAGGAATGGCCTTGTCCCATCCCATCGGTGGATGCGGTGCAGGAGCCCCATCTTTGCTGCTCACATACTGGGCAACCTTGGGGGCATCGTTTTGATCCTATGTTGTTCTCTGAATGCAATCTCAGCAGGGTCCAGGACTTGACTGCAATTTGTACATCTTAGGATAATAGCAACAAGTTATTGTCGTAGTGAATGCGTGGATAATGGCAGACTTCCTGGATTGTTCACAAGAAGTTTGAAAATCTCTTCCCTGCTGCTTCAGTCTTACCCCTAGTTTTTTACATCACAGCAACCAATCTTGGGGCATTTTGCTTAGAATTCATCCTAACGGGAAGCAGGTCTGTGGAAGCACTAATAAAACAAGGATGATGATTTTTACAGTAAACTATTTTGTAGCAATAATGTATTTTTCCTTTTAAAAATTGATTTCAGGTCATGGGAACCCAGAAACATACGTATGAATAACTGACTAGACCTACCCATATTTTTAGAGCGTGTGTGGCCCCTCTAGCCTGAATTTCAGAGGCAAGAAGAGGAATTACAGTGGAATTATGATGTCTGGTCTAGCTATCAGCTGCACCACAGCCCCCTTGCATGATGTGGGAACCTCAGTTTCCCCATCTGTAGCAGCGTGATGATTGAACTGCCTTTCTTCAACCTCGTGCCTTGTGAGTTTAGCCTGTGATCTCAGTATGTTCTAGCGCAGAAGGCTTCACTCCTGACTGGCAACTTGGGGCACAACAGTGAGTATAACATTATGTAAATACTGAAGGCAGGAAAAAGTCTTTACTGCATTCATGATTCTACCCTAGAGGCTTTTTCTTTGGCTGAGATCTGATGAAAGCATTATCATCTGTGTTATACAGACCTGAAGAGCTTTACAGTAGCTGGATCTAGTGGGGAAATAAATTTCTGGAAAATAATAAATCCCGACACTGCAGCACTAATAGAGGCAAAACCGTCGATAGCGTCAGCAGGAGTTTTTCAGTGCGTCAGTGGTTCAGAGCAAAGTTGAAATTGCCTGATGCGAGTGGTCTCCTTTCAGAGGTCTGTAAAGCAACAGTGAGCTACCTGTGAATCATGCCTGGCATTCAGATCTCCATGTCCTGGCGCAAAAGATTGCAATGTTCACTGTCAAGGGAAATACTTGGCTTCTGAAGTTACAGCAATGCAGTAATTTAGAAGGAAAACTGAGCTCACAAAAGCTAAAGCTAATTTTCAGGCCTGGCTGTCATTCATCAAGGGCGCGTTCCCACACAAAGCCCAGCCAACAAAGGGATCCTTGCACGGCCGCGCGCCACATTCCCCTGCCTCCCCCTTCTCACCCAGGAAAAGGTGCCTCTTTGTGCTGGAGATAAGCAAAGAAGAAGGATTTACAGGACGACAGTAAGCTATACCAGAGACATCTCAACTGTAATTAAATCCTTTATTTCTCCCAGTGCGGGCCATATTAGTAGCCCAACAGCACATACCGTTAAGCAGTATAAAAAACATATTTAAGCAGTGGTCAGATTTAAATGCAAATCTACTGAATCCAGGGAGCTTGGGTTGATTTCTTTCCTGAGCAGAAGAAGCAGTGACATTGTGGCTGAGGTTAAAGGAAGGTTGGCTTAACTAATCAGGGTTGGAGCTGGAGAAGGCTTTTACGGTTCTGCCTGAAAACATCTTCCCAGCTTAGTACCCCACAGCTTCAGTGTGCAAGTGCTGTTCTTGTCCACGTGCTGGAGGCCTTGGGGTTGGAGGGATTCCCTGTCAAAATGTTGGAGGGCTTCCCTGCCAAAGGGCTGGAGGGATTCCCTGCCAAAGGGCTGGAGGGATTCCCTGTCAAAAGGTTGGAGGGATTCCCTGCCAAAGGGTCAGAGGGATTCCCTGCCAAGGGCAGCGCATCCGAGCAAAGAGGTTGATCGGTTTGTGCATCCCCTGCGTGACCAAATGCTGTTTCAGCTTGCTGCCAAATTGCCATCATGTGAATTCTCCAAATTAGGGTTTTGACATCTTTTAAAAGCACCTACTTTATCTTGCTCGCAGTGTATTGGCATCCAGGTGACCGCCTTGGATTTGATTGTGAAGCGGGACTTAAAAATCTTGAGAGTGTTCTCCTGAGGTTTGAATCTGTGGCTCCAGTAATAATGAAAGACAATTTTTCCCGTGGAGTTAGTGGCTTACAGTGGGAGGGGCTGTGGCTTTTCATTAACAGTAAGTTCTCTTTCTACCTTTTCTAAATTGCCTTTAATTACAAAACTCACTCAGTAACCAGCAACAGTGAAATCCTCAGGAGTTCCAAATAGCTGCCATGTGTCTTTTTCTCACACTTGCTGAGATTTAGGATGTCTGCCAAAGTCATACAACAATAAAGAAGCTTAAATACATTAAATGAAATAAATTGTAATCAAAGCCCTCTCCTCTGGTCCTACTGCTTTATCTTTTTTTTTTCCCTCTCCTGACTCACTCTGCCTTCATGCTCTTTCATTTGTAATTATTTTCTCTCTTGTTTCGTTTCCTTCTGTTGGAAGGAGAATCAGGTGAACTGAGGGAGCCCAGCCTGCTATGTGCAGTGTTACTTGATGTTGCTGTGGCTTTTTATACATACATATATATACATACAGCTTTCATTCGCTGCTTCTTTCCCAAACCTTCCTCCACTCTTCTACATCCCATCTCCATCTCCATCCAGGCTTCACTCCTGCGTGTTTTCTGTTGCCCTCCCTGCTTTCCCCTCCAGTCGTTTCAAAGTGCTAAAATCAATGTTGGGAACATAACAGGGTACATAAGGGTGTGGTTAATAGGTTTGCACATGCATTTATTTGAGGCATCTGTTTGAAAACCATGGATGTATTTGTGTGTGTTCAGCTATAACCGATTTGCCTCGGTTTCTGGGGCTCCCTATGCTATGGGTGCTCCCATCCGTGCTTTGTTATATGCTGTTACTATGTTTACATGGGCAGTTGTGGTAATTGTACATTATAGAGATGACTTGTTAGTTCTGAGTTATGCATTTTCCTGAAGAGATACTCTAGATAGTTTGAATTACTGGTAATAGTTTAGCAGTCTGAAATCTGACTTTTGCTTGTTTATCGTTTTTACCATGAGTAGCTCATAAAGGAAGAGCTACTTTTCAGCACCAAAAGTGAAGCATTTTTGCTCAGGCTGAGACTCAGGCCACTGATGATGGTTGCAGCTGCCCTGCAGAGCAGCTTCACATGAACACAGAGATAAGAGTGCCGGATACAGCCTCAGTTCAGAAAAGTATGCGTGCCCTGCACTTGAGTTGTCCCACTGAAGTCAATGGAGCTATTTCTGTTATTAAAGATCAGGAGTGACTTAAGTACCTTAATGAATGGTGGCACGTAACGGGGCTGACAGATTTTCTTCCTGAAACAGTAGGCTTTCTTATGCTACAGCTGTTGCTGGATATGAAATCACACTTTTTCTAACATGTCCTTGGAGGAGGAGATAAGGAGGTGCCTGTATTTACCTACCCAGCTGTTACTTTCACAGAATCATAGAACTGTTCAAGTTAGAACAGACCTTGAAGATCATCCAGTCCAACCATTAACCTACCAATCCCACTAAACCATGTCACTAAGCACCACCGCTTTACAGCAGTTGTTAGAGAGAAATAGGAAAAAAAATAGCTCAACACAAGGGATTTCTGAGCCTGTCATCCAGATTTCCCAAATCACCTGCCTGAGTGCATCTCCCAGCTCCTGTATGAGAGGTTACACTGGCTGCGAAGCAAAGAATAGACCTGCGTGAAGATGCTTCTTGATGAAAAGAGTGGAATGATAAGATAGGAGATGTCAAAGTCTGGAAGGGTGGTGCAGACACCTGTAGCCAGATGGTAACAGAACTAAATATCCCACTTAATGCAAGTATTTGTTGCTCAGCTGATAAGCAGGGAAAATGGAAAAAAACCTGCGCGCTGTCTTCTTCGGGCACAACTGAGCTATGATATTATTAAGGAACTCGAGCTAGTCTTGTCGAGAATGTGATTTCAAACTCCAGAGTTAGATCAGAGAGAGGAGCTCTAGTGAGAAAGTGGAAAATCAAGTCTGTAAATTGTACCGGACTAGGAAAACCAAAAATCTGGGTAATTTTTCAGAACTTTTCTTTGCACTAGTCTGAAATAGAGAGTTGAGGACAAGATAAAGGCTCATTTCAAGCAAGTTTCCATTTTATATGATAGTTCAGGAATAAGAAAAGATTGCTGCTTTCTCTGAGCTGGGCTTGTTGTTTTCAGAATATTGTGCTTGATATTTACAGTTTTGACAATTTCTGGGCAGGGTGGGTTTTTTTTAAGATTTCGGAAGGTTTGACTACTTATTTTGAGTGTACACAGTGATTTGAGGTTGGCCTTAGTTGTAGGTTTCAAGCTCTCTTTTGTGATAAAGGGTCAATATATACACAGTATAACCATATTATATAAAAAACTGTAAGAAGAGTTAGGTTTTTCTTCCTGTTTTTGAAGGTTAAAGAAGCACATTTAGGGATCACAGCTACCTACACTGTGTTCTTTAATGTTGCCATGTCTTTTCATGCATATATATGTATTCCTATGTATGTTAAAGAAGGTTTACTCTTTTTCTTTCCAAATTACCTAAGATGTTCCATACCACAGCATAAAGAACAAGGTATTTTGACATTATCTGAAACCTCTGAAATTCAAACTGGAACAAAGTTTCACTAACACGAAATATTTCAAAATATACTAAATTTCATCTTCTACTGGAAATGTTTCTAAGGTTTTCTAACCAGCTTTTATTAACTTATATCCATTGAGAAAATGGTCATGCTACACTTTTCCATGTTATAAATCTTGCAGCCATTAGCAGAAATGAGGTGTTATTCCAGCATGTAACTATGTGAAGGGAGTGAAAGGAAGACAGGAACATGAAAATAATTTACATAGAGAAAACATTTGGAAAACCAAACCCAAATTTATTTTTTGAGTAAAGATGTGGTTGTTTAATTATTATTTGCTTGTAGCAGCGTATAGAAACCTGGATCAGGGCCTTCGGCAAAGCCGTGTTGTGGTTGCTTCTCTTCACCAGCCATGGCACACATCCAGCACAAGCCTGGTTAGAAAGTTGGTAGAGAAAAAATCTGCAATCTGGAGAAATTAGGGCATCAGTAATTGCTGGCAACTATGTTAAGTGAGATATTGCCTTTTTTTTTCCCCATTAGCCTCTCTTCCAGTTGCCAGAGGAACATCAGAAATAACTTTGCAAGATGTGTAGAAACAAAAAGAATAAGCTGTGAACATGGTCGGGAGAATATTCTTAACTATTTCTCCATTTCAAGAAATGATTATTTGTATTTCTTAAGCTGCAGAAAGGCTTCTCCATCTTCAGTGTGTTGTACTCACATGGGGAAAGTATGCTGAAACTTTATATCTTCATCTGTGCAAATAAGTGTGAATGGTGATCCATTGACCTCAATTTTCCATTGCTGGTCACCCAGCTTTTGCATCCAATTTGGGTTCTGTATTTGGACAAGGAAAAAGGATTTTTTAGGAAAATCTCCCTATCCATTTGGAAAATGACTCCACCATAATTTCTCCATGTTTCTCCGACTTGAATGATTTTTTAATGCTTCTAGGTTTTCTTTATTAGAATTTCTGAACAAGTTAATCTGTTTTTATGAACATTTTACAATTCCCTGCATACAAACATGGGAAATCAGAAGCTGATCCCAAAGGTCCTCTGTTGCTTCTCTCATTACTTCTTGGCTTTACAAGCCTTTCCTGCCTTCCTATCCTTTTCTCCATGAGTTTGACTCCACGTCTCAGTGAGGTTTAACCAGATATAGAGTCTCTCTCCTTATTCTCTTCTTTGGGAGGGTGTTGGAGGGGTATCCTACAACTCCACACTAGCTCTGTGCAATACTTCCATTCATTCCAGGCACCTGACTGCCTTACTGGCACCTTTTTAAGAAAAGCTCTGCCCAGATGTGCCAGCTGTGATGGCACCTAAAGTTAGTGACCAGGCTGCTCATTTCCTCACATCCTTCATTATTTCCAGCTTTTTTTGCCTCAGCCTACATTCCCTCTTTGTGCTGATTAATTCTTTAATTGAAAGTGGCGTAAGATACTTTGGAAAATGAAAAGTTATTGCCTTGCATCTGGCATTAGCCTGTCTGTGAATCACAAGCTACTGAGACATTTTCATGGTAGACATATCTTTTCTCCCATCTTTATCCCCATGGATATGTACTAATCATTGGGTTGTTGAAGCCCTGACTTTTTGGCTCCCCCAGTATCAACTGACAAAAGACACACATTAGCATTATCCCAGATTGTGTCTGTCACCCAAGGTCACGCAAGATAAGCCGCCAGCTGTCCGCTTCACCAAGGCACGGTACATTGGACATTAATTAAACTGTATTCAATACGGTTCAGATTGATTCAGAACGCCAAGATGCCTCGGCTGAGTCGTGCAAAATGTATTAGCACAAATCGCTCTGCCAGTACAAAATGCATTACGGCAACATCCAAATATTTTCAGAATCCGAGACATGAGGTTTAATAAATTAGAGGATAACCAGATAATTGATTTCTGACATATTACAGAAGGGATCCAAGTGCCTAAAGGGATAGGTATTTAACCAAGGGAATGCTCTTTTTTTGTTGTTGTTGTAGTTGAAAAAAACGTAGTTCGTAACAGCCAGTAGCTGAGTATTGCTTTATCATGAGAAGTTGCTTAGTAATCTAGAATTCTGCAAAATATTTGTAATGTTCATTTCAGTTTAACTAAAACCAAAAAGCAGTCCTCCTTATTTCTTTTTTAATTCTTTGAAAAGAATCAAATTTTTGTGCCTCTAAATGAACAGCAGGCATGGTAAGGGAAAAAATACATTATTTTTGCCAGGAAGTGTCATCTTTGCTGTGGAAATGCTTAAGTTTCTCCATGAAAATGGAATTTTCCTTCAGAAGTAATTTAGTAAAGAAAAATTATGGTTTTGTCCAGTGGCTGGAATTATACCACCTTCCATACAAAAAGGTTTTTGGCATTAAGTCATCACCACAGAGAGATGAACACAACCCTTAGTAAAACTTGCAGTTGTTCCTGACATAAAACCAACTTCCCAGTTCAAGGAGGGTTTAAATGCCTGTTCACATCAATCTGTGTCATGAATTATTTTAGAAAATGTAAAAGAAAGGCAAATTTTTAAGAGGTAGTCTCTCTCCTCATTGCTAAAAACAACAGATCATGGGAATGTGCCAGGGTCCTACATGGGGTTTTGGTACCAGGAGGATGTACCCTTTGGTACCTCTCCTCTGCAAATTATTAATACTATTACAGCTGGCCCTAAAAGCTCCAGTTAGTAATAGGTAACACACAAATGGTCCTTGTGCCCTAAAACCCTGGCAGACTAGCAAGGCGGATAAATAACAGAAAGAAGAAACTTGAGGTTATGAGTGTTTAGGTGGGAAGGGAGCACCAAAAGCTTCCTTGGTTTTACCTGAAGGCAGAACTGCCTGCAGGACCTGGATTACTGAGGTGCCACCTGACTCTAAGATCAGATTCCTTGTACTTGACCCTGAATTTTCTAGTACCATCAGTTCGTCTTAAGGGTTGGCCTGAACAGCTGAAATATGGCTTGTATTTTTTTTTGCAACTTGTAAACATACTACCTACCCCTGCTAGGCTGTCAGTCCCAGTCGTCTCGATCTTTCTGTGTCCTTCAGAAGAAAAACCCTTGGCTGAACAAATGAGCGTTTTGGATGTTTCCACACTAAAAAGCTTTCCTGTAAGCAAACACTCTTATGATAATGGTGTAATGTGCACATCTCGATGGCTTTACTCCCTCCCTCTTTCCCCAGCCTGTCCAGATGTCCCTACTTGCTGCTATAAATGAGGGTTATTACTCCCACGCTGACATTAGCCATTGATTGAAGTGTGATTTTTCAAGCTGGAGGGAGGAGGAAATAGCAGAGAGCAATAAAGCCGTAGTTGGTTGTGTTAAAGCAGTGTAACATCTCACTAAGAACCAGGTGTGAGCTGAATGGACTGAATAATAGGCTCTAGTTAGCACTTTGTGAGTGCTCCGCTTAATAAAGTTAAGATGGGGGGACTGACAATCAGCACTGTACATTCATCTCACACAGACACCTAAGAGAATCTTAGATGGAGTCATCAATAATGTGTCCAGAGTTAAGTCAATCCAAGCTCATCTTTCACCCTTCCGGTTTTTTTTCGAAGTACTAAGATTTTCCTCTGAAGCTAATTGCACTACAGGAGAAAAAAAAAATAAATCTGGATTTCTTTTTTCCTCCAAAATTATTTCACCTGCACTTTTCAAATTCTGAGAGTTTTCTTAGAGGAAAAAGTAGTGTTTCCTGAGTCTTTGACACCCTTTTCATTTAGGAAATTCAATGACAACTTCAGTTCACATGGGAATGGATGTGTACAAGCAAACAGTAACTGACTTTTTTTCTGCCTTAAACCACAAAGATATTAGTGCTTTTCACCACTTCAGACCAAATTTCAAGTGCTGATGCTGCCATTTTTTTTTAGTGAGACCCTGTTTGCATGAAGGAAATGAGCTCTAATTTTATGAAAACAGTGACCTGGGAATGCAGACATCAGTATAGCTGTTTGAGTTCAAATTTCCTTGTTGGAAGTTGTTACCCTTGATTTTGAGAAGGGAGAGGTCCTCTTGTTACGGCAGCGATGGACTGTGGAGCCGGGCAGCGAGAGCTGTGTGGTCCAGCCGAGGAGCCCAGAAACCCTCCGGAGCTTAGCAGCTCTGCAGGGCAGTGGAAGTTAGTGGACCCTGGCTCTGCTTGTAAAGCAGCCACGATGGATTCCAGTCGAGCGTTTCAGTCCTTAAAATTTTATGAATGTAAAGCTTGAAGGAGGGAGGTTTTAAACTGGCTGAGGTCTCAGCTATTTTGCCTGTATAATCAGAAAAAAATCTGTGCCGTAGTTCAGGCTGATGAGGAGAGGTCCTATAGTCCTGACTGCTCACAAGATCCTGCTTCATGACTTCAGTTATTCTGTGTTTTCATGCCGACTTTCTCAGCATTCGTGCTCCGTAATTTCCTGTGAGAATCTTCTTCTGTGTGACAACAAACTTAACTCTGACCCGTGCTCACAAACTTTACAGTTTTACTGCTGGAATCTGATTTCTGTGTTTGCTCAAAATAAGTACGAATTTGGTGGTACTTTGGGAATATTGCAGAGATGGGAATTTTAACAGGGATTTTGGCAATTTGGGGTTATGCTGCTTGGATGCAATAAAGACAGCAAAGCGTTTCTGTAGGTTTCTGTATGGATCAGTTCTGGTCCAGACTATTACTTCAGCACTGTTGCTATTTCTTGTTTTAAAGTGGTATAGTCATCTATTTTCATCTAATCTTTAAATGCAAATAAGGAGAAGGAGAAAGTAGCATCTCTCCACTTCTACTTCTCTACCATTAGAGATGAATCGGGTTCCTCATGAGCTCTGCAAGTCCCTGGTAGCATGTTTCTGTTTTAGGATTATTCATCTGTAAACGCAGGATACTGCTGTTTAGTCACTCTGATGATAAACCCACAGAGAGTCTTAAATCTTTGCTTAATGCTTTGACTCTCCGGTTCTTCATGTGTTATCCAGAGGGAGTCCCCTTTCAGAGCAAGAAATGCCCAGTATGATGGTCATGAGTTTTACAGTGTCAAGTAATAATTTCCAGATTGTCACAGGAGGAGCATCCTGGGGCAAGGACTAAGTTTTGCATTTTTTATTTTTACCTAGCACTGCATGTATCACAGAGCTGCCTGGAAAGCAGAGCCTCTGGTTCGTAAGAAATAAACTATTACCAGCAGAAGACAGGTGGCTGTTCGTGGGTCAGAAGCACAGGAAAGAAAAGGTCAGAATCACTTCGTATTTCTTTTGTCCTGGAACTAAGCAGGCACATTCTTTCTGTGCCTGATGCTTCTGGCCGTGGGCTATGGGATTTGTGACTGCTGCCACAGTGTCACTCGGGCACCAATTCAGTCATCATTTGAGCAAATGCAGTCCTAGCAAGTGATGTGAAGCTGATGACCAGCCCTACCCCAGTGCTGATACACAGGTCTGAGCAGCCAGCTGGTATTAGCTGCAAGTACTTGTGTCAGCTGGTAGCCCAAACATATCTGTCCTTTAGAAATGCAGGCTCTGTTTAGTCTTTTGACTGCTCTCCAGCACTATATTTCACACTAAAGAAATCAACTCATAAGAATCAAAGAATGAAGATAGAAGTGGGGTGTACATCTGCTGTACAACTGTGATAGGCATGCATCTTAAATTGCTTCTGAACTTCATACCAGAGGCACAAGAGCTAATAATACACCTACTGTGCCAAAACTGCATCAAATGGGAAACATAACATGCCCTCTATACAATCACTCCTTTATGGACAGCGATTTCCAAGCTGTTGGTAATGAAATCTGATCATCCAACATTAACCTCATCACCTCAGTACAAGTATTTTACAGCCTCACTAGTCGTTGTCCCTTCAATAGCACCTACTCTCATAGCCCATACATGTGTACACCACACCTATCACCCAAGATATTCCAGTCAGTCTTGTACAACTTCACGTTTTTGTGTCTTACAACATATTGTGGCAATTCTCCCAACCTCTGTTTCTTTATCCAGCAATGCATGGACCTGTTCCCCGACACGTACCTGCCAAACCAGCCAGGGCCACGCTTATGCCTCTTCACAACCTCTTTGCTCAGTGTTTGTAAGTTCTGCGCGCACTTATCCACCCACACAATGCACAAATTATCTTAAGTTACAACTTCTGTTAAATAAATCTTGAAGCAGTAATCCACTCTAGCTAATTAACAAAGGTAGAAGATTAAGATTTTTTGCGTCTGAGGACAACTCTTTTACGTACAACTGTACCTGCACTTATATAACCGGACAGTTTTTCTTCCTCTAGTGTCAGTGTTCACAATTTTTGTTCAAAAGCCAGGCCAGTGCAAAATGAAATTCCATTCTCTGTTTACAATGTGCTTGATCACAGGGCACCAGTGTACCAAGAGGACTTTGTTCTGAGGAAGTCTGTCTAGTTTTATTTGTTTACAAGCCGGCTCTGCACTTGCAGTGCAGTGTTAGTATCTAGCAGCCTTTCTTGCTAATATGTCTTTGGGAAACAGCACTTGATTTACAACTGTAATTGTTAAAACCATTTTGAAGCAAGCCCCCAATAGTTGTCATTTCTGATGGTTGAAGATCTATTGCGTGGGCAGCTGCAGGAGCAGGGAAGTTTCCCATCAGCTCCTAGTGTAAAAGCTTTCTCTTCTACATGAGGGAAAACTCCAGGCTAGATTTTGCTCTGTGGAGCATGCAAGCAGTTTCCAAAGCAAAAAGAAGACAGATATCCTTGAACATCTGGCTTCTAAATTACACCTGATCTTGAGCCACCACTCAAATGCTTTGCTTGACCCTCTTCAAATCTGTGGGAAAACTCCCTGAGGTTTCAGTAAGGACTAGATTAAACCTTTGGATAAATACTGGGAGTAGCTCGTCCCTTCTAGTGTAGGCTCATCTCTTGATTTCAGCACCTGGTTTTGGATTATCTTGAGATAAAGGTGTCAAAGTTGAGAATTTTGTACTGAGATGACTTGGCTGCCTTAAGCTGTAGCTATTCACATTTTCCAGTTGGCAGTTCAGGGGATTACTGAGACAGAGGTCGCATCTTAGTAGTCATCAAAGTTCTTATTTTATATGAATTTTCCACTTGAATCCTTCTGGAAAAAATGGAGTGTTTACAGAGTTTTCCAGGGTCATGTAGGAGGTTGATGACAGAGACTTTAATTGAAGTTGTACGTTTTTTCTCCCTGACTGCTCTGAGAGATTCATGCAGACATGGTCAGTAAACCCTGAATGATGGCTTTACTTCTGATTTCAAAGCGTGCATCTGACAGCTGCATTACTCAAAATTTTTTGTTTACTGGTCACAAGACAGTATTTGGATTTATGTATGTACTCAAAAGGGTGTCATTACGTGCTGTGGTGCTAAATATAGCAGGCACATGTTCTCAGTTTCCACTGCTTCCAGTATTGTAATATGTGGGTAGAGCAGCAGGTGCAGAGCAAGAGCAGCGAGGAAATGGTTAAACCAATATTCTTAAACCCAGAAAAAAATCTAAAAGACCTTACTGTTTAGTTTTAAATTTAAGTAAGTGTTTAAAAGTGAAGCACTGTGACTAGTAGGAGAAAAAAAATAACAAAAAGAAAAAGAAACAATAAGATTAGTTATTGAAAAAAACCCAACCAAATCATTAAAAAATAAGGCTAACTGTATAAAAGAAATGATGTGTTAGGCCTTGGAGTTAAATGGTTCATTTCCTGATCCATTAAAACCTTCCTTCCTCAAGAATAACTGGCAATTGTGGAGTTCTGCCCTAGAGGGTTATTCAGGTAATAAAGGAGAAAGGATCCAGAGGCAAGTGAAGAAAAGAGTTACCAGAAAAGTCCTACAAAGCCACTTTGCTTGTTTACATGTTCAAAAATGGGGTTGCTTTCATTCACAACTCAGCACACACTTATGGAAAATACTGTATCAGACAATATTTAGGACTGCGTAGAGATTAGAATGTAGAATTAGAATTAGAATTAGGATTTAGTTAGGCTAAATTTAATAGCCCAAAAATATTTTACTGGGCTGCAGAAGAGATTACAAGAGCACCATGATGATGCACTCTGTCTTAAGGAATACTATCATGCTGCTCTTTGCTGGTTCTGTATAACTGAGGTTAAATACCTATTTTAAAAATACTTATTGCTCTTCTGCAGCGCTTTCTCATGCACCAGTCGATCTTGGAGCATTTAGCCAAGTCCATTATTACTGTTACTCTGCTTGTGCCTATTGGGCAAGCTGAGGAGAGTAGGACTATGCAGCTAAAGCAGATCCAGTACAAGGGGCTACAATGCACGTGGGCATAATGCTAAAGACAGTTATACTTTGGACCACTGAAGCACCGTTAAAACATCCCATTATAAACAAAAGTTAGGTCTTTCATCACCAAAAGCAG
Source organism: Apaloderma vittatum (assembly GCF_000703405.1). Lineage (NCBI taxonomy): Eukaryota > Metazoa > Chordata > Aves > Trogoniformes > Trogonidae > Apaloderma > Apaloderma vittatum. Next base: position 71,175 of record NW_009732477.1, on the reverse strand, counting down.
CAGTGCCCACCAGATGATTATTCCATTTTAATGGATTAGGGTAATAAATTCTTTTTCCTTGTGGTGTGTCTAGGTTGTTAAAGGGATTTAGGCAGCTAAAGATGAAGTAAAACTAATGAGATACTGTTGTTCAAAAGCAGTTAAAATCTTGACCTGAGTTATTTTATTAAGCACTAGAAATCAGCTTCTGGGCTTGAGTTACCTTCTTGGATCATGTGGATCAGTAACATCAGCTTTTAGACTTCAGTTGCCCTGTTTCCTGTTCAGCTTAAACTCAACTTCTGTCAATGTTCATAAGTGCCATCCTGGAACAGCCGATAACAGCAGATGAGAGCAGAGACATTCATGGGCTTTTACGGGGGCCTGACCTCCCTTCAGTGAGCTTTGGCTCAGGGTGATGAACGTTTGCAGAAAACGTTGTCCTACTCTCCCAGCTCCAAGGAGAGAGTGTTCGACAGCTCACATGGATTTTCTCAAGGTTCCTGGTCAGAAAACAAACTTTCAGGCCTCTTACGTGAGCAATCATTTCATGCATGAAACGTGAAACATTTCTGATTTGTGAAGGCAAACTCAGCTACATATACTGTACAAACATGCACAAACAGCATGTGGAAATAATAAATGTGTTTAGGGTGGAGATCTTTGCTTCCTTTATTGTCTTAGGTTTTCTTCTGGATTTGAAACAATTGCTGAGAGTATTAGCTTCAGTCTTTGATAATTGACGTACTCGTAGTACTGACTTCACCTAATAAGGCAGCTGTACTCCTTCTTAACATATATTCAATTATTTTTAAACATACCAGTTGTTAATACACAAATATGCAAGATTTAGAAAGCTGAACAGCCAGGCTGAGATTAAGTAGTGCTCTTGAGTATCCTTCAGTTCTTTTAAACATTGACTGTTGTATTCGGATTTTGAGAAAATCAAAATAAAATTATCAAATTCATATACTGCAATTTAGGAGCGGGACAAATGCCTAGTTTTTGAGCTTCCTAGTCAAACGTGTAGGTGACAGTTTCTGAGAAAGTAGTTCCTGTTTTGAAACTTAGGTTCAGATTTTGTGAAGCTCCAAAGGAACATTTGCCGTGTCAGATGGGCGTGGGGTTGCCCTAGATCCTGCAGCTTCACAGAAGGTGCATTGCCCATGTCCTCAGCTGTATGAAAAGTGGCTCTTTCTGGCACCGGGAAAAAGTAGTTTCCTGCGTATTTTCTCTATTTGAACACAAGGAGTGACTAATACATTTAGCTAAACCTGACTAATGTGTTGAACGAAAATTTATTCTCCAGAAAAATTGCACCACAGTTCTTTCAACTGGATGTAAAAATTGCTTTGTATAATGCCTGCTTCTAAAATATAGTATTTCCCTTTGGGTTGACTGTAACATTTAATTTGTTCTGAATGGAACATTTTTTCTTTCCATTTTCTTCTTTTGCCCCAAATAATAAAAAAACACACCTGGATTTCTATTTCTGATTAACTCAAACTACTTTGTAAATTGTCAATGAATGAAAAGAATCAGTTACTTTCCCAGTGACAATATTTGCCTATTCTGTCAAGTGCTTCAATAACGAGTATGGAGGCCTTTACAAAGTGTGAGGGCTTCTATGATGAAAGCCCTGATTTTTTCCAGCTAGTGGAGATTTTTCACTAGCACAGATGGGAACAACGTGGGCTTTTAGACATAAAGTCATCCTTGGTCTATGTGCAGTAGGAAGAGCAGAGACCTGAACCTGGTTTTCCTATGGGAACGTATGCAATATAGATGGACCAGTAGAACCACAAGCTGTTTTAAAAGTACCACGAATGATGCAGAGGAGTATAAATTAAATGTCCACCTTCTGTAAACCTGGCATGCAATACTCATAACTGATCTTTACCTTTTGTGCTTAGAAAGCCTTGGAGATAGAAGATGCTAAGCGCTCTTTACTGAGCACTGCTTTCCATCCACACTAAACGTCTGTTTTAGAAACTCCATACAAGGATTGGGGAGAAGGATGAAACCCATTTTTAGGATGGGTTTATTTTTATCTTTTTTGGAAGAGTTTGTCATCCCATTTTTTATATCTCCCACCAATGAAAGCTCAGAATGACTGAAATAGCACAGTGTGTTGGAGTGAATTCTTCCCCAGGAGACTGATTTTGTTTTATTATTGCTGAAGAGAGCAGGAATTTATTAAGCCTAGAAAAGTGAAGGAATTGGAACTTTCCTGCCAAGGTAGACGAATTCCCAAGCTGCTCCAGTCACTCCTGAGAAGCTCTTTTACTGACTTTCCCGTGTAGGGGAGAGGCACTATTTTGTCCATATTATCAGCTGACAAATAAAATAACCCAATTCAGAAAGGGGGAGGAGAGGGAAAATTTGCTCAAAAATATATTTAAAGACGTGAGCTTTCCTGTAGGGGAGTTTGTTTGGTGAGAAATGGATCTCTTGCTACAGGCTCCAATTTAAACTGGCTGACCTAGAAGGAAGAAAGTTCCTGGGAAAGAAGCAAAAGCAAATAAATAAAAAGCAAAAAGCAAATAAGAAGTAGGATTTGTCTTTCCCACTTTTCAAAACTATGTGGGTACGATGGGACTTTTCTGTCCTACCTCTTAGGGAGCCAACGACTTTTTTTGCGTGTACCACATAGCAAAGGGCACCACAGGAATCTGTCACACAGTGGAGTTCCTCCTCCTTCGCTGATGCATGCTAATGATAGAACAGTTAATTAAATCAGACTGAGTTTTGGCCACTGGTTCAGAGAGTGGAAATTTCTGAGTTTTGGTGGACTTTGGTCAGATGGCAGCTATCTAGCCGGTTTTCTAGTCTCATTCACAGCTACAACTTGATCCTCCACCTCCACTTCTGGTTCTCCAGATTCCCATTGCCAGCACATTTGTCTTCCTCCCCCCCTTTCCTTCCTTGCCCCCCGCCCCCTCCATGTATCTCTGATCCCTCAGGTTCTTACACTTGTCTCCCACAGTTCCTGTTGAAACAACAAGCAGTCATAGTGGTGGTGGTGATGATGGTTATGAGGAAGGCAGAGCAAGATAAGTCAAGGCTGAGGGAAATATCCCCTTTTTGTAACACACAGGATTGGGGAATTTGGCTGTTAAAATGGGATGGTCTTGACCTTAAAACTGGAAGTTTCTTCTAGATTTGAAACACCTCAGAATTAAGTGATTTCCTCTTTCCTCGCTATCTGGGTCTTCTGTTTCGTCAAAAATGCTTAAGAGACTATTCAGACATATTAAGATTTCATGAATTCACTAATTTTAAAGTTCTAACAGAGCAGATGGACACTGGTAATGCTTGGCTCTGCAGGCAAGAGGCTGGAAGGTGTTGCCAGGTCTGCACTGGCTTTAAATTGCCTTGACTGAGTGTGGTGACAGGGAAATTGAGTTTCAGGGAGAGATTTGCTGGGGACTGCAGAGTTTTTTGGCTAAATACCACTAACCCATTCATCGTGAGCCACACTGACATGGTCACCTCCGAACAAGCCGGATCAGGGATGTCTGTCTGATACGCAGTCATGCCTTTGAGTTGCAGTGATCTGCAGAGTTCACAGAGTCAACATCTGAATAGAAAGGCTGATTAGCATCCTACTCATTTGGCCACCTCATTTCCATCTGTGCAATGAAGAGCAAACTACTGAGGCAGTAACAAATATGTAGATGTGGGAATAACGCTGATAGAGAGGGGAATTGGAGTTCTGCATTCCTTCAGAGGCTAAATTTGAGAAGGCAGTTAATACACTGAGAGCTTATAGAAATTAGGAACTCAGTTCTTTTATTTGAAGCTCTTTAAGTCACGCAGTTTTGCGTATCGGAATGAGTAGGAGAGAGATCGTCAACAAGGGATGGATGTAATCACGACTGGTTTTGCGGTGGTTTCAGGAGGTGCTGCTAAGCCAATAGTAACAGGCAAAGGGTACTGGGGGGAGAAGAGGAGCTCCCAGACTTGCCTCCCTTCTCTGGGTCCCTGTTGCCCCCACCCTGCGGGGTGTCACCTCTTGGGAGGACCAACCTGTGAGAGTGCACTCAAGCACAGAGAAGATTTTCCCTGTAGTCCTTACCGTGCATGCAGGTCTTGGAGCAGGAAAAACCTTGCCGTAAGTTTTCACTGCCCTGCTCTTTATTAGGAAGCTTTAGTTCTCTGCCTAGTGAATATAACTATTCCATACAAAAACATATTATAGAAACGAAAGGGAGTTGATATCAATTATTGCTTAAGGTTTCAGTGGCCCTTCACCTCCCTACAACTGAGTGGTGGCTAATATATAGAAGTTGTTTGGAAGCTTCTACCAGAATAATACATGAGACCATGTTCAGGAAGGTGGTTCAGGAGCGTATGTGTATCCTACCTTGTGGCTGAGATGGGAAACAAAATTGTGATAGCTGCTTTGCTCCAGAATTTTTACCTACACTCTGCAGCATCAAGGCAGAACAGCCTTTTTTTCCTTCCAGAAGTGATGTAAGGTAAAAGAGGGGACATATTAAACCACATTTGCATGCTTTTGTTAATAGAAATAGTTGAAAATGGCAAGAAGAGTGAATAAAAGTCTAACTAACTTGACAAAAAAGAGACAAGTATTTGCAATGAGATTTAAAGGCCCAGGCAAGATTGCTTTTCCAGGGAGACACTGACGTCACCTGACAGAAACCAAAACCTTATCCCAGGAGTAGTTCCTTCATGAAGAGCAGTGCAACGGGGAAGAAGGGTTTCCAGCCAGCAGTAAGGGTGCATGTGTAAGGATCTGTGCTCCAGGAGATCACCAGCCTGGGATGGGATGGCAAAATAGTGACCCGTGCTCATCATGGAAACTGTCAGTTCTTAACAAAGGCTCTTAACTTCTCATATATTGCAAAATAATCCAAGCAATATTTTTGTTTATTGCTGGGAATTAGTAAGAGGCTGATTAGTAGGAGATTGCTGCAATTCTTAATTCATTTTTAGAAGAAGCTTGCTTTAAGATCGGTATCACTAACACATAGATGGGACCAAACTGGAGTTTCATATCTTCCCTACTTGCAGAATGAAGGGTGCTTTTGTTTTAGCATGTCTTCCCAGATTTGAACTTGTTTAGAACCCAAGATGGGTTTATTCAAATAATAGTAATAATAATAATAATAATAATACAACATCCAAGAGCCTCTTTTTGCTTGCTTTTTGGATGCTGTCCAAAATGGCAGAGCTCTTGCGAGACCAGACTGCCTCCAAATGAACTTACATGCATTCCACTGTTGGGTCTGAGTATTGGCTCAGTTATTCACAGGATGCTTGTGCTGACAGACTCAAAACTTAGTCTGGCTCCAGCCTCAGACCTGAACCTCCAAATTTTAGCCTAATCCTATTCCTGACAGAAACTGGGATATTGCGGGGTTTGGCCCATTTTTAACATTTTAAAATCCTGCTTCATTTTCAGTGTAATGATGCCACAGGCCTTTATTTAGCCAAGACATTTAGAAACATGTCTTAGTTGCATTAATTCAGAAAGACTTTCAAGCAGGCCCTCATATTCTGGTTTTGGTATTTTCTGATCTGTGTGCTTGATGAACCACCTCTGAAAAATAGCGTATGGAGATGGCAGCAAGGCGGAAGATGATCCCTTGCATTTGCCCTTGGCTAGAGGTAATAAAGGTGCCTACAGGACCTTTGCTGAGAGTCCATAGCAAACACCAAAAACGAATTTTGGTTCGTGTGTGGGTGTGCACCTTTGTCTGCCATTCCCCCTTGCTCCACTATACCTCCTCCTCCCAGCTCTGCAAAAAGAAATATCAGGATGAGCGTTTCTGCAGCGGTTGTTCAGACTTGCCCAAACCATGGGTGATGGGCGCTCTCCTACCGCCACAGCTGCTGGGGCATCAGTCCCCTGCACGCCTCAGAGCCCCGCTCTGTACCCTAACCCCATCCTTCCCTTGCTCTCTGCCAGGTTGCCCATCCTGCTGTCTGTCTCTCAGATTCTGCGGGCAGGATGGAGAAGTTGGCCAGCCTGCCCTGCCAGCCCTGCCGAAGAGGACAACAAGCCCCATCCCAGAAAGTGCTTCTTCCAGCTCTTGGCTGTGGGGATGAGGCTGCCTGCTGCAGCACGAGCATCGACGTAACTGGTTCACTGTTGATGTAGACAGCCTTTGCCCATAAGGTGAATATATGTACACCTGACTACCTTGGCTGTGTACTAAAACTCCTTTCTCGTGCCACCATCCTTTTCCTTTCTGCATATAGAACCTACAAAAATTCCTCTCGCTAAAGAATGAATATAATTATTATACATGGAGAAAACTACTTTCTGATGGCAGTTAACTAGGTTATTTATTGCCCAAGAGCAAAATACCTTCTGAATAAATAATGCATGTTTTTTAAGTTGATTTTATTTGTATTGCATGTTTCTAAAACTCCTGACAGAGAGCCTATAATTTCAGGAATTAGTCCAGACACTTAATAAGACCTAGTTCTTTAGTGGTTGATTTATAGGCCCAAAAAAAAAAAAAAAAAAAAAAAAAAAAGCTGTTGGCACTCTTTGGGTGAAGAGATTTGGATAAATACATAATGTTATTCGCTTAGTGTTGCTATGGTCTTCATTAATAGTTTGTGTGTGGTATTTTGTTATACGTAACATTCCTTTCTCTAGGTTTGGGAGTACATAACATCAGAATGGTTTTGCTGGTAAAGTCAGACATAGCTGTGGTATTAGGAATTATTCTAGATGCAGTTAAGTCTTCTTGTAGCTGTACTTGCTGCAATACACAGCCAGGACTGCCACAGAGGGCAAACAAGAGCGGCTTTTCCATAAAATGAGTATGGAGAGACTCCCATAGGAAATGTTTTTGTTTTGTTTTTTGAAATCTGTGTGTGGCATAGGAAAGGAATGGGTGGAAGAATGATAACAAGAGAGAGCATGTCTGTGAGAGAGATAAGATTGAAAAGGACTGGTAAGCAAAAGTGCTCCGAGTTGAGCCCGTGTTTGCAGAATTGTGCAGCCTTTAGAAAAGCTGATGCTCATGCAGTTGTGTAACTGGTACTGAGGTCCTGGAAAACCCAGCCCTCAAAATTAGCAAGATAAGAAACTCGGTTTTAAAAATCCTTTAATAAGAATTCTCTTTTCTCTGTCTTCAAAGCTATGAAAACAAACATAGTTTGCTGGGCATAGATTTTGGGGGTTTATTTCCTTTTTATAAAGAAACCAGTTCTGACTCTGCTTTTCCAGTGATTTGTACATGAGCCCCATCTTGTGTGTTCTCTCCAAAACATCTCCCTGGCTCTGATAGCAAAGGGATTCAAACGCTCTGCCTGCAAAAAGCTTCCTTTCCATTAACAACCCAGACAAAACCAGAAAGGGGAGCAGTGACTGAATGACCAGATGGCTTTTGAAGTACAATATATACGTACACATACATGGATGTTCATGTGTATGTGTGTGATAAATATTTGTATGTATGCTTTGTGATTGAACAGGCATCCACCCTTTGGCTCTGCTTTCTCTGATTAACCTCTATTAGCATTGCAATTATAATTACCTGGTAAACGTCTGCCTTTGATCTAACCCGCTTGTCACTCAATGGTCTTTTAAACTCCGTATTTCCTCTCTCTTTCTTGACATTTGTCATTGTCTTCCTTCTGAATGCCTTCCTTGCTGTTTCAAAAGCTGCCCAAAAAGCACTAGGAGGGTAGATTGTAGTATCAAGTACCACGCTCGAGGCTCAGAGGCAGCTGCCATGTTCTAAAAGGTCTCTTTATTCTTTGCAGCCACAGCTTTGCAATTGCCCAAATAACAAGTATTCACTTCCCTCCCCTTTATCTCCCGTGGAAAAAAAATCCCCCGGAATAACAATGAGTTATTCCCTCTTTCCAGCCTAGGCCAGTGTACATTAATACACCTTGTAATTGCTTGTCTCTATCAGTTTTAGTCCTTTGCCCTTTTTTCTGCCTTCTTTTTGTACTTGAGCTTCATCACTGATCCCATTCACTCCATTCCTGGCGCTGAAATCTAAGTCCCAAATGCCAGCAAGGAATACTCAGCCATTCATGACAAATTGAATGGCTTAGTTTAAAGGGGAAGATAGCACCTCATCTACTGTTACTATTCACGACAATAATCTCCATCACTCGTTCACTGGAGAAAGCAGCAGGTCCTGGCTTTGAGTAGAGACTATGTTGATGATCTGTGGCTTGAAAGGGCTAGAAGGAGCGTTGCCTATGACAAGGAGTCACCTTTCTGCCTTTTAAGGTTTTTGTGTATTCACGTCAATACAATGGTCAACGCTACTAAGAGCCCAGGAATGCTGTTCTGTTCACCCCCGCCCTGGCAGGATCTCAACCCACTTGCAGCGACATGCCAAAAAAATAAGTCAAGATGGCTAAAATAGGGCCAGATCCTCAGCTGGTAAAAATGTGCTGTCAGTAGTGTAAACACTTCTACTGTAGGATCAAGGAAGATGCAGAAGAAAAAAGCACACTTCAGCAGTTTAGCAAATGCTCCACCAAGGACCACCTTGTAGATGGAAAGACACGTCCCAGTGGCTTCCCAGTAGTTCCTGGTGGTCTCTGCCTTTGGAGACTGGCCTACAGAAAGAAGCTACATGTGGGATTATACCTGTTGGTGATGCATCATTTTCACACAGGCTGTCAATGTTTCCTAGGCTGAGCAAAAATTCCTTGTCAGGAAGTTACTGTTGTCAGAAAATGGAGTTTTCAACTGAACATGGATGTTCACAGGAAAAAAGCTCATACTCCTTGATTTTTTTTTTTTTTAAAAAGAACCATGAGATAACTGAAAAATTCCATCTTTTTTTTTTTTTCTCTGGAAAGTGAGAAAAAATAAATCCACTTATTGGTCAATTTTATCCACAAGGATCTGATTTTTGTCTTTTCTTCACTGAAAATATTCTTCTGGTAGAATTTAACTGAATATTTTTCAGTCAATGAAAACATTATTCTCTTTTTTTTTCTTGTTAACAGAAGTTAAAACGTTCAGCTTTTTTTTCATGTATATCATTTGTGCAGATGCAAAACCCAAACAGTTATAATACGGGATTTGATTTTGGTTTTGTTTTCCCCTGTTAACCTCATTAGCTGTAGCATAGTGGACCGTAAATCCTCATTTCCACGCATTTTGTCAGCTATGTGACTAGGTACCAGAAATTGGGCACAGAGTGAAGATAAAATCCTACTGGTTACAGACAGCAGTGCAGCACATCGAATTCCTGAACTGCAAACAGTTGCAAGAACAATTCAGGTTCAATGTGTTTTTGTGGGGGCATTATTCCCGTTAGAGAAGGTTATGTCTTGGTGGGGTAAATTCCAGCCTTTTTCCAGAACCAGCTGTCTACAGCTCTCCAGCTTGCAGATGTTTTGTTCTGCTGAGGAATATTTAGAGGAATGGAAATCAATTCTAGACCTCTTTTCCAGGTGGTAGCATCTCTCCAGGTCTTCAACTAGATCTTGGGTAGCCAGAATCATAGAATCATAGAATGGCCTAGGCTGGAAGGGACCTTAGAGATCATCTAGTCCAACCTCCCTGTCATGGGCAGGGACACCACCTCTCGACTAGACCAGGAAACACATGGGAACCGAGCAGGAATCGAACCCGTGACCTCGGTGTTGTCATTTTTGTCAGCACCGTGCTCAAACCACTGAGCTAACCGGCCCCCTAAGTCATTAGCTACCTGAGGTTTCCCTTGTCTTTCCGCAAAAGAAGACCAGAGTATTAGAAATCACATTACTGATCATAGCTCCCACTTGAACGTGGTCTAGTTATTGAAAGGTGCAACAAAGTGGGGCAGGAATAAATGCTAATGCAGACCAGCAAGCTGCCCCCACTAAAGCCCAGTTCCCAGAGCCACAGAGCTCGAGCTGGCTGGGTCTAGACAGTCTGATCGAGGAGAGCTGGAGATCTTCTGCTGTGGTGCATCATGCTCTACAGCAGAAGCTAATTTTTTTTTTCTTTTTTTCTTTTTTCTTTTAATGTTACAAACATCACTCTCCAGAATTCACAGAGGAGTGGCTTTTGGTTCTTGCCTTTCTGAATGAGAAAATTTGTTTTCAAAAAAGACTTGGAAGCATAGTGAAAGATTTTATGTTCCTTTCTAACTCTGTGCTGCATCATCAGGGAATCCTGGAGGAGACTGACAATCAAACAACTAGTGAAAGGAGGAAAGTCTGTTCTCTGTAGAGAATTCTTGTAGGTCTTGGCTTCTGCTGAGTGAAACACAGCATGGAAATAATCTTTTTCAAGGTGCTTTACTATCTCCAGCCAAAATCAGGAAGCGATTCTTTGTGGGAAAACTATATAAACATACATTAACTGAACTTGTTTTAAAGATTCAGCAATTTTAATTTGGGATTTTGACCAGTTTGTGTTTTCTCTAGACTAATCTTATCCTCTACATCTCAGCACAGTTATTCTCTATTTTGTGTAACTCTCATCTGAAACGTCAGCTGAATGGGAGCAAAACGCATATAAGTCTGTGTGGATCTTACCACTGCAAGGCTTAATTTTTGATTAAAAATCATGTCTGGTTGAGAAATCACAAAATTATAACAAACTATTCAAGAACAGTGCTTTCTTGTAATTTATTCTTGTTTTCAAACTTTTGAGGTAGATAGACATTTGTGACATGTGACAGAATTCTTCTACCATTGTGAGAGCTGGAAATTTATTGCAGTCATAGCCAAGATTTTTAAATAATCTTTTATCTCTGTTTAGTCATAATAAAATTCTGAGATTAAATTCCAGTATATTAGCCGCTAACGTGAAGCTCAGCATTATAGATTTTTCTTAATACAAACTCACCACTTTTTTATTGAAAACGTAATTTTTTCCCTTCTTAGTTCAGAACTGAGATTAAAGTAATTTAGCTCCCTTGAAGACAGCTAACTATTTCCACCTAAAAAACCGAGACTGCAAGCCAAAACATTTATACCGAATTACAGAAGACGTTCCTCAACACCAAGCCTTGTTTCATGTTGCAGCTCTGTGAAAAAGGGGAGGAGAACAGCTGCCTTTTGAAGGAGATGACCAGATTTCTTTTGATCTGGTTTTAAGAGTACAGAACTTGGTCTAAAGGCCATCCTCAGGCATCACAGACGGGACCAACGAAATACTTCTTCAAAGGGTGTAGAAGATAAAATTACAGCATTGCTTCATCTCTCTGTACACTGAATACATGGGACCGGTTTGCTCAAATTCACTTTATGCCATCTTTAAATTAAAAATAAACACAAAGAAAGGATTATTTAGCAGGCTAATTGAGGAATTTTCTTGTGGGCAATTCCTGCATATACTGTGCTTTCTTTTTAACTCTTTTTGAACTTTTGACAGAGCATTATAAATTCTTGAATATAGAGCTTGGGGTGATTCTCTTCTGATCTGCAGAGTTGGTTTTGGGTCTTCCCAAAACACCCAACACAGCTCTTATGCTGAACCTATTATCGTGCAGCTGACATGATGCCTGTCTTTTATGATACCAGGCTTGATGGATAAAGTCTGACTGATGAAGATTCCAAAGCATCCCTGACAATCTGTTCTAATTTGGTTATTTCTGTTAATACCTAGCTGCATTAGCTATTCTAGCATTAAGATGCATTATCTTTGTATGTAAATAAAGCTGTTCATATTAGAGTGCTGCTGATAAGCTACCAAGACTTCCCTTTCATGCGGAAGAAAATCACTGTAACTAAAAGATTCCCTTAATCTGACTGTTGAAAACCAATTCAAACATTAGGAAGAATTTCCGTGATTTATAGTAAATCCCTTCTTACAACCTCATGGTTGAAGTTACAGCATTCTCCAGATGCACAATCAGCTTTATCTCCTATCATCAGGAGATTATTCTTCTCAGAAATATTTATGTATAATCTTCTGAAGTGGCCTGAACATGGATCGAAACAGCTGCTTTGACAATTCTGGTTTCAGAAAATTCTGGTATTTCTCACCTGCAAACTCTTCCCTCTTACTGTTGCCATCGTGCTCATGACAGAGGTTTGGTCTAATAATTCGTAAGACGTAGCATTAATTAGGCCTTAAGGAGCTGCAGCATGCTGCTTTAACACACTGTGCCTTTTGTAGGGCAAAAGCTGGAGTCTCAGCTGGTGTCTGCTGCATTAGAAACAATTAGAAATGCTTTAATTGGAGTCAACAGAGCCACCTAAACCTACCACGTTTGAGATGCCAGCACAGACTGAGCAGCACGCACAGTTAATAGGACTCAACTGCTGATTATGACTCATGTGCAGACTGGGAAAAGAGCAATTTTGTAAACAATATCCCTTTTTGTGTTGCAAGCAGGTCAAATGTTGTCCCATTTTTACAATGCAGCAGGGTGATGGAGTTTAGGAACACACAAAAGCCCTAGAAAAAAAGTTGGAGTCGAGGTCACATTTTCATACCCACATTATTGAACTATACCTTTGAAAGACAAAAGAGCAGGAGATGTCCTGACATGTAGCTGTTGCTCAATGATTGTGTTGTTGGTCTGGAGAGGGCGGAGTGGTAGGTTGCTTAAGAGTTTTACATTTTCCCATGGTATAATACTGGTGATATGGTTAGCTATAATTAAAGGGTTATATAAATAAGCCATTGGGAAACAAATTAATTTATTTCCTTGGTGGGGCTACTTATGTAATTTGGGGCTTACACGTCGATTTGCTTTCTCTTTGAAGCACTCAGCACCTCCCCCCCCAACCTGGTCCTCTTCTCCCAATTGTTTTAAAATAATTTCAAAACACGTCAAAGGAATGCAGATGGTAAATGGGCTGCAGCTTGAACTTCCTTGAAGCAGCAATGGCCTTAATGAGAAAAAGCTGGAGAGCGGAGCGAGACCTGGCTTGTAAAACAGTTTTATGGGATGTTTAGAACTTTATCAGAAAAAGCCTTCGAAGAGGCGGAACGGAGGAGCACGTAACACAGGGCAGGCGTCCGTGCCCACGGACCACTCTGACAGCAACACCCACCCGCTGCCCCCCAGCCTGGCAGGTAGTAGAAGAATCGGTCCCCTGGGTCTCGTTTGTGGCAGCTTTATTACTTTTGGTGATGATCAGCCTTCTTGTGTTTACTCAGGATCTGGCCCAGTCTCGGGGATGGCAGATGGAAGGATAGGTTGGTTCCTACCCTGATCAGGGAAATTACCCTTTACCAAGGAGATAATAAGATGTCATTAAAAGTCCATCTTTAAAAAAAACAAAGCATAACACAAAATTTTCCTCTTATGCCTATGTTTCTTTTCTGAGCTTGTAAGTAATGTCATTAAGCTAGTTGCCATTCTCTGAGCAAATCTTTATTTAATCATGTAATTTTTTTTTAATTCTATTCCCAAGAAATGTAAAGCCTTAAGCATTAGAAATTTTAAAACAAATTCCTAAAATTAGATTTTGCATACAAAGCTGTAGTACAGAATACAATTTCCATGAATGCTGTTTGTACTAGCAGCTATATTAGTTTCCTCTAATAGACACCATTTTGGCTTCACAAGAAAAAAAGAGGGGAAAAAAATGAGGAAAAAGTGGTGTTAAAATGTCTTGACATAGACACCATGGCTACACTTCAGATAATGTTTCCAGGCCCCAGCTGTGAGATTCAAACAAGCTTCATCAACCAAAAGGAAGTGTAATTCTGTCATATGAAAAGATATAAAGCATTAAATTCATTATGGAACATGGTCTCATACCTTTCTTCCTTTGACATACATCCCTCGTTATAAAAGATCGCAACCTCCACCACTTGGACTTGCCGTTGTGGAAGACTACTGGAAGAGGGGGAAAGACTGTGTTGGCTTCTCCTAATTTTTTTAGATTTTAAGATTTCCAGTCTGGGGATAATTCCAAGTCCTAGTTGGCTAGAATAATTTCCTTGTAAGCTTTTGCTTAATGTAGTGCAGTAACTTCACAGCATGTGCCTTCAGAGTGAACACCAACCAAAAGTGCTGATCGTATTTATCTTACGCTACAGGGAAGGCACTGATCAAAGCAATGTATATTTTCATCAAAACTCTTCCTGAAGTGGCAGCTTCCACTGCCTGTGGGTCTCTGCTAGCACTGCAGAAAGAACAAAGAAAAACAGTCCTCCCAATTAGGAGTATTGTGGAGGCACCTCTGAAGCCATCCAACAGTGGTTCACGTCACTGAGGTGGATATCAAGTTGAAGACCAGGATACAGTTGAGCTGGGGCTCAGAGCGTGTTTGTCTCTCTCTAGTGGGTTCTGAAAGGAGTGAAACTGGATGCACGGTCATAAGTGTCTGTGATTTTTACATTTTGAAGGTTGATCGGTTTGATTGTTGCGTCCTAATCGCAGATTGCAAAGAAAAGGAGGAAATTACTGAGAATTAGTTAATAGGACCACGTTGGGTTGGGCTCTTCTCAAGGGGTTTGGTTAGTTGTTGAGAGAGCTTTGTTCTCTTTGCAGCTGGTGTGCCGAACAAGAGGTACATAGTTTCAGTCTCTGATCCTCCTGGGACTTTGCAGTAGAACCAGGCACACAACTTTGGTTTCCAAGCTTGCCAGTGTCCAGAAATCACCTTGACCAACTGTTCTCACTGAAGAAGTTTTTGGCCAGTTCAGCCCAGCCTGCTCTTCAGGCTGAGCCTAAGTAGTCCGATTGTTGCCCTGACTGAGTTTCCAAAATTTTCCATGGGAATATGCAGAAAATAGGCAGCATGTCAATACTGAAGCAAGGGGAATGACAAGTTTTTTAGGCATGCAAAGGGATGATATCGAGACTTGTGAGATCAGATGTGCTGGTTTCCTATAAAACTCACATGTCAGTTGAGACAAATTGCTTAAACTCGCTGTCCTTGATACTCAAAATTACATAAATGTCTGCATTATCTTAAACAAACTTAACTTTAATTATACTTAATGTCAATCATACACTTGTGTCCCAATTATGCTAATAGCACTCAAGTACATACAAGAGTGTTTCACTGATTGATGTTCTTCTGAATTGCGACTGCAATTTGTGACTGCAATTCAGTGCCTCCCATTTCCAGGGATGCTGCACTTCTGGAGGTGAGTAAGTTAATGTGCCTGAGGAGGAACTACAGGATTGATTACATATGTTAAATCTTGTTTGATACTTTCAAGAAACTGGACTTTTCTTGAGGTCCAAGGGCC
>NW_009732477.1:44755-56051 GCF_000703405.1 Apaloderma vittatum | reverse complement strand
CCTTTCTGCTTCCCTTTCTCTGTCCCTTTCTCTTTTCATCTCTTTTTTTCTTTTCTAGTTATGTACAGTAAATTATTTTGAAATAAGCCACTGAGGTTTTTTTTTCTTAAAAAACCCCCTACCTTTTATAAATGGGCAATAGATTGTGGATCTTCACTCAAAAAAAGTGAAGTGTTGATCAAGTTACCACTGCAAGGAAAGAAAAAAGAAACTTGACTTGAAATACTAATCTTATGTTCTTTATTTGCATTCTTGTAATTTAAAATGGCTTTAATATTTTTATTGAAAAATCTGGAAAATAAAACTACTCTTTGTCTAGGCCTTATGGGTCAGATTTCAGCACAGACTGAACCTTACTGCTGACTTTTGAACCTCTGAAGATGCTGCTGTGCTTGGACTCCGCGTGACTCTCCCTTTATAAGAAGAGTAGCATTGTAAGTCATATATATGACGTGTTTTTCTATTCGCTGCTCGCAAATGAAGGGCCAAAAATATTTTGAGCAAGGTTCTATTAGTTTACATAGCTGATTAAAACTTGATGCGCTGTTTCTTTGTTGAAATAGTATCCACTATCCATCACAACAGCCCTTTTTGAAAATCACCCTTTTGGCAACTGTATTCTTAAAACTGAGCCTCACACTGAGGTGAGAAAATAAACCAAAGACCCTTGGAGGAAATTTTTGAAGACTGAAAGTAAACTCAGTATCTTTATTATTTCTTGCCACAGCTGACTGGGTCTCTGGTTTTATACGTCTGCTGAAACAACAGCACCAGCAAGTGAGCTGCTTCTGCTGGTGGTTCCTTGCTATCGCACAGGAGGAGCCTGCTGGGGCAGTTTGCAGCAGTGGGGGCTTTTTGGGCAATTCCCAATGGAATTTGAACTTTTGATCTTCTGACCTTTGAAAGGGGACAGTTTTTAAATGCACAGCAAATCCTGCACACCTATTAGCCATAGGCAGATGTGACAGTGACACAGATGAGCTGTCGCCTTTCCAGGAGGTAATTATCATCTGCAGCTTGTTGTGCAGGCAGCAGGCATCATGAGAAGATGCACCCTCAGGAAATATTATCCTTGCGAGATGTGTTATTGTCTAATCAGCAGTAAACAAGTCTCCCTCCGTGGAGTGCAGGTAGGACAAAACTGAAACAAGGCAAGAAGAAAAGGAGCATAAGAAAAGCTGCCTCAAAGAACTCCTTTTCATGTGCAGCACACCAGGGAACAAATAGACACCTTTGATGATGAAGGTTTTTGATTTTCATAGTTCTGGGCATGCCTTAATATGTAGTGATGGGTTTGAATTGCTGTCCTCCCTTGCATCCTCAAAGAGTCAATAGGCTGAATGTTGCCAGATTTGGTCACTTGAACATCATCCTTTTTAACCTTCCTGTCTTACTCAGATGTTTTACTTTCAGATACTGCATGAACACAAGTCCATGAACAAATGATGCTTGCTGTAGAGTCACATCAGCCTCAGCAGGACCTGCATGGAGTCAGTTGTGCACCAGTAGTGATCACCAAGGTTGTAGAACCTTGCAGCCGTGAGGGTGGACTCTATACAGGGAGATCTGTAGAACAAGCAAATACTGTCCTGATATATCGCAGGGGAGAAGAGCTCAGTGCTTAGTGAGCTTTATTGCAGTGGAGAACCTGGCAGGAGTTATCATACTTTGTAGTTGACTTCTTCCTGTGGCAGGCTCAGGTAAAGGACTGGGACTCAAGTCTTCAGACAATTCATAGAATCATAGAATCATAGAATGGTCGAGGCTTAGAGATCATTTAATCCAACCTCCCTGTCACGGGCAGGGACGCCTCGCAACTAGATCAGGCAACACATGGGGACCGGTGAGTCTGAGTGCTGTAGCGTTTGCTAGATGTTGTGAGCCACACAAATCTGAAATAATCTTTCCTGTTTATTTCCTTGAATATATTACAGGTCTTTTCTCTTTGTTTCCTTAAATCTTCCAAGAGTTCCACCCTGATCACATTGGTTTTGTACTGAGAAGTGCCTGGAAAATATAGATGCATTAAGGTGAATGTGAAACATTTCTTGTTTCTTACATCAAGCATATTTTCAAGTGCCAGTTTTTAGAATCTATTCCATTTTGCCTTGTCCTGTATTTTCAGGAGAATCCCACATCAGCTAAACCATTGATTTATTTAAAATACAACTAATGAGCTTTCTTTGTCCTCACTCTCATACTGAAAAATCCCACCTGATCCCTAATTAACAAATTGATTTATTAAAAGTATAACTAATGACCTCCCTTTGTCCTTTTTGCTGAGCTGCAAAATCCCACCTGATCCCAGATTATTGCATTGATTTATTTAAAATTAAACTATATGCATTGCATGATTTCTCTATCATGCCTCTCAGTGAATGCCTCAGGCATATGTTCTGAGTGCCGAGGCTCTGATTTTACCACTCAGAGATCAAATACTTTAAGAAAAGGATAGTTGTTTAAAATGCCATATTTTACCCTTAGATGTTCAAATATTTGAATGTTTCTACTATTAAGGTCAATATGAAGTCACTGGTAGTAACTTAAAGGATCAGCCTCACAGACCCTGTTCCAACAAATCACTTGAACATGTTTGTCTTCAAATACCTGAGTCAGCCCACGGTGTGGGTGGATCTCTGCGGGTCGCTGTCCGTAAGTCCCGTGCATCCAGTGTTTTGCATGATACTGGGTTTTACTGCAAAGCACTGCCCGTGTTCAGTGGTGTTCTTGCCTTGCACAGAATGAGCAGTGAAGAAGCATCGGCCAGAATAGGGGGAGCAGGGCAGGACTTGCACACCAGGGCTGATTCACCGTGGGCTCCATCTCTTGTAAACAGCTTGTGGCAAGCTTAGCACAGTTTGGAAGTGTGTGTGTGTGTGTGTATAACAAGAGCTCAGAAATACCACTCATCAACAAGATCTGACCTTGGACTTGCACTGATAGGAATATATCTGCAGGCAATGCGAGGCCATTATATCCCGGTATGTAAACATTGAGGTATCCTTGGCTCTCTTCCCTGCGGTGTTCTGCAAAAACAAGCAGTGGGTCACTCACTGTAGACAATGCCGTCAGAGAGAGGATCTGAAAAATAATGGGCTGTTTTAGATGAAGCGAGACAGAAAGACATGGTCTCTGGCAATAAAGACAAGTGGTCACAGGTTATATGAATTTCTTGCGTCAAAAGGAATGGCAGATAAATATCCCAGCTGAGTGTGCCAGCCAGGCAAACTCCTTGCAGCACAGTACAAGTAGCAGGGCTCCATCCCATGCTGGTAGCCTCTCCAACAAGCGTCTTCTTTTCCCTCTGAGCTGACACTTCAGCCTTACTATTTCACTGGGCAATGAAAAAAAAATCAGACCGAATTCAGAAAGAAACAGAGCACGTAGAGGATACTTGTCCCTTTTTCTCACAGACGCTGTTCCCAAGACTGACAAGACCCCCACATAGGCACTGGTAACCCTACAAGCTCTTGAAGCTCTTTCTGAGTAGCACCAGCACTATGCAAAGCAGTCACGCTTGAAGACGGGCTGGAACAAGACCCAGCACTTCTGCAAAGGCAAAATTTGGAGCAGCGTTTGAGATAAAAGACCTGAGGTGTCAGCCTGCCTTATGGGAAGGCTCTCAAACTTTGGCATGTAGGCCCACGTTACAGTTCTCTAAAGGGCTCTAGTGTTCCTTCAAGAGGGTTGGTGGTCTCTCTAGGGTAGCAATAGTCTGTGTTTGCCTCCCAGTCCCTTACTCAGGTTTCCAGAACAAAGCTATACTGTGTCTGGCTCCATGACTTAATTGAATAGTAAGCCCTTTATTTCACTTGGCCAACATCTCCTCTGGCTGCCATCCTTATAGTGAGACTTCTGTTAATGCTATCAACCGTCTACATATCTCCCTTCCAGTCTCCTAGACCCTCACAGGTTTATTTCTTTAGCATTTGTAGCTGTTCTCTTGTATGCAGTTGTGATGTGTAAAAGAATACAGCTACATGCACCAGGCAAAAATATACCATGCACCAGTTTAAATATAAATTCAAGAAAAGGAAAAAAGGAACATACAGCTACATGCACCAGGCAAAAATATACCACGCACCAGTTTAAATATAAATTCAAGAAAGGGAAAAAAGGAACTGAAATAGCTTATTTTCACCTTATCTGCCACACTGTTTAGCACAGTTTGGAGCAAATAAGGCACCTCATTTTAGTTCTAAGCATGCAGATGAGTGGCATCTAGTTGCTCAGCCTATAAAATGTGTTTTCCCTACTCCCTCCCTGCAAGCAATGTGCAGCCATCATAGATCAGATGAGAGAGAAGAGGGAAGTTCCTTTTTTTCATATGGGGAATGTAGACACCTGAATTCCCGTCATATCTGTCTTATGACATCGGACTTCGCCTCCATCTGCCTGTGTGCATCCTGCAAGGCTCCCCGCTTCTGGCAGGCAACTTTTTCAATAGAAAAAAAAAATGGTGAAACCAAGCACTGCCTGTTGTATGTAATAACCCTGTGGTGAGCCAATTCAGAGACCTGGGAGTCCCGGATCCACGGCTTCCTTGCCTCAGGGGCTCAAACCCACATCTTATCCCAGTCTGTGGGCTAGGCTAGGGTGGGGGTTTTTCCCAGCTCCGTCATGAGCTGTGCCATTGTGCTGAAAGAGATGAATAGAGCTGAAAGCGGAAGGTAATCATGGGTGATGAGGGATGCTGTCTGGGAAAGGAGGTGCAGGAGACACCTTGTTTTGATTTCTTCTCTCAAGCAGTTTCCATATTTTGTCTGAAGATGATTATGTTTGAAATTCCTAATCATTTTCTGGAGAAGAGATCTTTCCTCTCCAGGCAGCTAGAGTCACTCCTGGAGCCCCTTCCTCTCTCTGTGAAGCCCCTCTTCCTTCCTGGAAAGCCCAAACCTCAGGAAGAAGATTGCAGGTGTCACCAGCAGAGACTACCTGCATGTAGCCAACAAGGACCCTCTCAGATGTTTGAATGTTCACCCAAGCCTCTTTTACTGAGCGTTGAATACTTGCCTGTCATCAAAGAATGAGTTACCGTTAATTAAAAAAAAATCTCCAAAAGCACGAAAGAGACCGTTTCTATGAAAATTTCTGTTTCACCAGTTGATCCCCTTTAACTTCCACCACTGTATTCATTGCACAGAAATGAATTAAACAGAGAATGCTAAAGGAAACGCATGACTGCCAAGCCAATCACTCCGGGTATTATCTTCTTAATCTTAATTGACGTTTCCTTGTTTGTCTCTTGTAGTTTTCCTCACTGCAGCTTTGCATAGCTCTTTTTCTAAATTCCAGGTGATAAGTCCAGAGAAAGGCACTGTTTATTATCTAATGAACCATATCTTAGTGGAAGATTGCTGTGTGGATATTTGATACCATAATATGAGAGAGAAAGTGGCCAAAGGAAACCATAAGCAATAACCAGCAGCTTTAGAGTAACAAAACCTTGAATTTGTTCTTACCTTTGTTTCTGGCAACTCAGCTCAAGGAACGTGTTGGTTTTGTCAGATCTTAGTTCTTTAAGACCAACCTCTGTTCTTAGCAATGGTCAGTGCCTGATGTGTAGCAGGAAAGTAGATCCCTGCCCTATTGGCAGTATCTAAGTGACATTGCAAATCTCAGCAGTGGCAGAAGAATTATCTTCTCAACACAGCACTTTACAACTGAAAACTGTTTCTTTTTCCCTTTCTGCCTAGCCCTGGAGATAGAACATACTTTGAGACAAATTTTTCTGCATGAAAAATTGCTGTTTTATATTAAAAACTGAGATAAAATCTTCAATTAGAAGATTTTCATTTTAGTTGGAAATTTTAATCAGAATGTGAGGCAGATATACTTCAACTCCAGAAACTGAAATTGCTCAAAAGCCTGTAGACATTTAGAAGAGGCAGTTGATCTACTCTGGACAAATCCTTTATGTTGCCACATTAGCAGTGGTGAAAGCACAGAGGCAAACCTGTGTTTAGCAAATCACTATGTCATACAGCTTACCTTTTCTGGTTCCACCATGTTTAAGCAGGCAGCATAGTCTTCTTGTGTTTGGAAGATCCAAAAAGAAAGGCTCTTCATTGCATTATTAATGCTTTCTTTGAGCTCAGTGAAAATTTTTGCAATATGAAGGATGTTCTCCTGGGTAGGCATGGAACATCGTTCCGAACAGCTACACCTGAATACCATGGGTGAAAATAAGTTTCGCACACCTACTGGAAGCAAGGATAAGGAGATGCTGTTTGCACTAGTAGAAGTAATTTGTGCGTCTTCAAAGCTTGCAGAAATGCTTGCTTGGTTTTATAAGTTGACTACACTTACAAACAGGCGTGTCACGGCTGAAAAAAGCTACCTTTGGGAAACAAACCACAAGATTTGCTTGGTAACAGCTTACTTGGGTGGTTTAACCTTGGTGATCTCTGCTCAAGGCTTGCCTTCAAGGTCAGCTTTCTCTTTCACGTGTATTTCTTCTACTCACAGCTATCTGCATGAACCCTATCTCTGCGATATCTAAATGTTTAACTATCTTTTTAGGAAGTATGCTCATTTTCTAAGTAGGGAACAGACTGCAGTAGTCTAGATACCTTGTCCATGGTTGGTTGGCCGACTGTGGTGCGAATGAGAAGTGAGCTCCTTATTTCTAGCCAAATAGCCTTCTGTAATGTCAAGGTAATGGAAGAGATAAATCTCTGCTACAGCATGATGAAGACGTGTAAGGAAATTATTGGAAAACAGTAAATATGCATGCAGAAGCCTTTGAGTTTTGTGCACAGATCCATCAGGACTGCAGACACACAAAAATGCCTACATCTACAGTGCTACTTTGGAATAATGGTGATTTCGTAGGTGTAATTATCTTCCCACAGGCCTAACGTCAGTAAAGCAGTTCAAGATCCTCAGATACAAATTACTTTCAGTCAAAGCGTAATGAATAAACTTCTCTAGTACAAAGGATATTAGGTTTCATTAAACTAACTGGCCAAACTGCTCTATCATCATCGATGTATTGAATAGGGGCACAGCCCAGTTTGTTTCCAAAGCTCCATTTTGTTTTTCCATCTTGTATTTCTCTGGAAAAACAGTTGAATGCAGAGTAATAATTCTCAAGCCAACACCTTCTGGGTGGCATCTCCTCTAAAGAGTCAATAAATCTACTTGGCCCTCTTGCAGATAGTTCAGCTCTGTGATATAGAGCTCTGGACCTACTCATTGATGATTCTTGACATTGGGCACTTCACCTCTTAAAACTTCCTTTGCCAGCAAACTTCATAACTGAACCCAAGAAAGCTAATGGGGAAGATCCCTTCTAATAGGGTTTATGAAGACCTCCCCAGTTACTCAAAAGCAAGCAAATCAGATCTCCAGAGAATCACATGGATGTTTTCCCAGTGGTAGATACTTTTAAGCTGCTTACCAGCAAGAAAAAATGTGACAGGGTCTGGCAAAGGACTGCTCTACTACACTTATCTTTGAGGAACATCAAAGAGCAAGTAGGGAACTTGCAGGAAAAGACATTTCTTCATAGTCAGAGGATAGGAACCAGTTCCATTATATTCTCTTCTCATGTTTTGAGCAGAGCTCTGACAAAGGAGTCAATTTGCCCCAGAGCAGTTAAAAACAAAACCAAAAACCCAAGAGGTCTATTCCACAGGCATTTTCCTGGAATTCTCTAACATGCAGATGACTGATAATATCACCATAACAGCTGTTATCTCAAATGTCTGCCTCCAGGCAAATTAAAAGCGAAGAAAAGCCAAAATCTTGAAGAGATGAATATAGAAGGCATTTGCCAGTCATTTACTGGCCTTGGATTGCCTGCTGTCCAGAGTAAAGTGAAGCATGTTTGCTTTGTAAAAAAATTACAGACTTGTCATCCTTGCAACTCATGTATGTAGAGCAATGAAGAGCAACACAACTCCCAGGGCTGAAGGCAAAAGGTTTGGGTTTTTTAAACCAGAATCTGAAACATCTTTTCTCACGAATATGCTCGAGCCTTGCTGCCATGGAGCAGCAGAAGCAGGGCTGTCCTCTAGTCATGGTCAAGCCAGGACCCAAGGGGGTGCCCCATGCGAGTGGTCCATCAGCACAGTGGATAAAGTAGGTCCAGGGTCTGCCTTGGGGGTCCATCCAGGAACAGCAAGAGATGAGGCTGGGGACAAGCGTGGGTCTAAGTTCAGGTAGGTACTAGGTATCATTTCTGGACACGCTTCTTTGATGCAAAAGTTCTCAAGGTTCAAAGAAAGTTTTCTGGACCAGGCTGAAGTCAAAGCCGCTGAGTGCTCGACAGAGCTATGAATGCAGGAACTCAAACGCAACTAGCAATAATGGAACTGTTTGAGATGGGCTCGGAGAATAAGGGCTATGGCTTTCCTAGTCCTAAAACCACACTGACCTCCACAAGCGAAAATGCTCACGTTTGTAGGAAGTTCTGTTTCTGGACCATACCATATCTCAGTAAAACTTTGCCTTTATGAATAATAACTCCCTACTGGATTGTTATCCATTTAAATTGTGTCCACATGTAACAAGCCTGGCTTTTGCATACTTCTGACAACTCTGGAAGTAGAATTACCACAGAAATCTGCAGTATTTTAGTGGGAAGGGGGTACTACTAACTATAAAGCTCATACTGAAAATCCATCTGTCTTCTGATTTGAGGCTAAGGCAGGCCAAGAAAGCCACATGGGCCCAAGGAAGAGAAGCACCAGGGAAAAGGGAAGAGAAGGTCATCTTGGTTTTGTTGGAGAGGGAGAATGAAAGCTTTACAGGTGTCCAGGGAATGGGAACTTAACCATTTCACTGATGTCAGATAACTGTCTGTAACCGGGATGTTTTATTTTAATATTCAAACCTTTAGCATTACAGAGTGCAAACCAGGGGATAAAAGATGTCCAGGAAAAGCTAGGGATTGTCAAGGTTGAAGATTACATTCAAGAAGCAGCAGTATAGATAAGGCAAGAGAGAGGAAATTAGCAAATCCTGGTTCTGCTCTAGCTCTGCCCGTGGTTTTGGAAATGTCACTTTTCTTCTTTCTATACGTATTTCTCAAGCCTTTAGCATCTGGTTTGCGTTTGTAGCAGGTCTTCCCACTAAGGGCACATCTCTGTGAGTATTTTAATAGGTTCACAGAATGGGTTAGTTCAGATTAGGAGCACGCTTTGGAATTGAACCTCCCATCATCCCTGCGTACAGTGCCTGGGTTCACAGGCAGAGCAGGGAAGAGCCTTGTCCCACCACCTCAGGCATTGGGCATCTCCATGGGGACAGGGACTGGCCAAGGCAGAGCTGGAGAACTTGAGTGAATGCCCACAAGAAGGTGAATGTAACCTAGGGACATTTTATTATGTCTTTTGTGTCACTGCAGCCTTTCCAAGAACTGAAAGGAACCCATGTGGTCTGAAACAACAGCTGAGGGACCTGCCCTGGGAGCCACCAGCCAAGCATCACCTCATCTCAGGCCTTCCTGTGACTGGTCCGTTGGGGCTCACCAGGAAGGAGCACTCTGGTGAAAGGCACTTCCAGGAATTACATTTTCGAAAGAAAAAGGCCTTTCTCTGCTCCAAGAGTTAAAAGTCTTCATTGCAATTCCTGGAAAGCAATCCAGTCTGAAACATCCTGGCGGTGCTTACAGGGGTAAGAAAACAATCATGGTGGAGGTTGTGTAAAACAAACAAAAAACTTGAAAAAGCTTTAAATTCAGGAGTATGAAATTCTGGACATTACTGGCATTTTGTAAAAATACCTTGAAATGGTTTCTTGCAAAAGCATTTGTGAAACTTTGAGTAAACTCAGAGTGTTTGACTCTTTTGGTTGGAAATAATACAAAAACTCTGTGGTTCTTACTTTTCATCTGCCAAAATTAAGGAAACAATTGTACTGAGTTCCTTGTGAGTGTTAGGAATTGTGCTTCACTAAGTAAGGCTCAAGTCAGATTTAAAAACTAGAAAAAATTCTACTCACTATTTTTCATGACTTGAAATGCATACAGGTTCTGTGTGCATGGCTCTGCTATATTCTTGTGGTGGTTTCTCATAAATAGCTGAACTGATGGGTCTGCAACCCAAATAAATAGAGAATTTTAAAACCTGTATGTTGCTGAATATTTTGGGAAATACATACCATAGTCTTGCTCAAACTCCAGCCTTCCTGCTGTTTTCACTGGAAGCCTTGCATAATATTGGAAGTGCTGATGAATTGTATCTCTCAAAATAACAAGCAAGATGCTGTCCCAGGTTCAGATAATTTGGGAACAAAGTCATTGGCATAATTAATTTTAATATTTATATAACTGTAATGGGGAGAGCCAAAGAAAACTTTCTTCTCATCATCTTCTGTATTTTTTTAGGACACACCACCTGTACAGTGCTGTGAGGGTTTGCACAGCTTGTAATGTATTGATCAAAAGTCTCTGGCCTGAGTGAACATGAGGCCAATGCAATCCATGGATCTGTGCCAGTTCACACTACCACTACATTTTCTCTGAAATGAAGCAAGCAGAAGTTGCCCTGAAAAGTTTCTTCTTCTCAGAAATAACAATATTCACTAATCAACATCAGCCAATTCCCTTCTTGCCTGCCCCCAAATCCTTGTCCTTACCATCCCTGTGAGACTATAAATTGATCTTTGTAACATGTCCAGAAGATTAAAAATAATCCAGGCTCTCACAGAACGCAGAAACACGTCGCTCGTTCCAGAATTGAGAGGTCCACAGGGAAGTGCTGCTTTAGAGTTAAACCAAGATTGCTTTAGCATGAGTGTCACACCGATCTTAACCGTGCCGTGCTCAGGAGACGATTCCTTGGGAAACAGTTTCCTAAAATTTCATAGATATTGCCAAAGAGAGTTTTTAAAAGAGAACAGAAGTAGACTTAGCAATAAAGACCTTGCTTTGCATTGAAGTGTTCCCAGTAACTTCCTGGGTGGAATGAATAGAGGCTGCATGAGCTGTGGGAGCAGAAATTTCATTTAATATCAGCTTTGCATGTCACAGTATGTGCCAGAATATTAATGCCAGCTGCGTTTTTAAGCCTGACATTTACTTTTATCTTTTCAGATAGGAGAGGTCGATGTACATCAAGTGATTTAAAGATATAGCAGTAACTGTCAGCTAAACCACGGTGCTTTAGGATTTAGACAGCACAGAAGAGTCCATCTGCCAAGTCTCGGAGCATTTACCAACTTCCTCAGGTGAGCTCCATGGTACAGCCTTGCTCGCCAGCAAACGGGCACTTACTGAGTACAGAGAAGCTGCCCTTGGCACCTGAGACTCTTCTACTGCCCTTGGGGTACCCTGACTCTGGATCATGGT
>NW_009732477.1:41848-44724 GCF_000703405.1 Apaloderma vittatum | reverse complement strand
CAGGTGGAAGTTTGTGCCCAGCCCCTGAGGTTGATTGGGAAAGGATGCCCTGGGAAGGGGCAACATGGTTGTAACGACCCTGTTGAATCATTCAGAGCTTCTTTGCTCCTCTGTCACAGCAGTTTTTGGAGTCTGAATAGCTTGTTGCTGTCTTTAAACTCAGTTTCTGTCCACACTTAAGAGCAGGAGACAGTGATCGCCAGTGTTTTAACAAAAAAAAACCAAGAATTTTAAGCATTACTTCTGAGTTACAGAAAAAGATTTGATTTTTATTAGAAAAGTATACTCCGCCTCTCCTCTGAAAACTGCTTCCAAAAACAGCTAGCACAATCATCCATTTGCACAGCAAGCCCTTAGACACTGTTTTCCTTCTTCCATATGACTTTTGTAGCCCATCTGGGAAATAAATTACTGGGCAGTGCTGGAGTTAGTAAGCCCACGCACACTCATAAACATTCAAAGTGTGATCATCTAGTACTTACAGGTCAGTAATCACACCCTTAATTTTCAGAAATAATTTAGAGATGGCATTATCTGGACAAAAAGATCCTTCCTTTTCCAAATATCCCATTATAAGGTAGAAATAAGTATAAAAATTAATACCTGGCTGAATGTCTGCTGAAGCCAATGGAAAGTCTTTACTTAATCCCAGAGCACTTTGTTGGGAGCCCTTCAAACCTTCCAATTCAGAAAAGCACCTATGTCATAAGCATTTTATAAGGTCACAGTTATATCGCCCCATTTCGTGGGACATAGCTACAGCCTTGAAGTTAATAATATGCTTAAATACTTTGCAGAATAAGGACACACTTAGAGCCAAGTATAAGCCTAAGATGTGTGAAACAGGGCTTTAATATTTAGCAGACCGTGCAGTTTGCTGCGCACAGGTATTGTAGAAATTAAGTTACGGGTATTGGTTTGATTTTTGGAAAAAAGGTCTTCCAGCGTGCTCTTCAAAAAATGGTATCTAAGAACACTAAATAGAAGTAGCACAGTGGATTCTTTCAAAAGCAGGCTTTTGTAGGAAGTGATCCGGTTGTATAGTTCTCCCAGTTTACTCTCAGGTCATGCTGCTGCTGTGCATCTGAGTTCCAGTCTTACAAATAAAAAGATCACACTAGTTCCAAGAGTCATGACAACAAAGAAAGGAATAAAGCTACAGTCTGCTCCTGACAGCTTTTATTTACTCCATTTTTTTTTCTTTACAGTTGAAGAGTCTAAGCATGTTCCAGTGGTTCTACAATCCCGGTGCACATCATCTGCAGCAGCAAGAGTCAGCCAAAACAATCTCTTATAGGTTGGCTTTCGAATGAGGAGTTTCTCACAGCATGATCAACTACTTTTCCAGCAAATCACAGGCGTTCTCCGCACGGTGTGAGCAGGTGAGTGCAGGACTTTGCCAAACCATGCTGAAGTTTGATAGCTGAAATACAAAGTCCAAGTCTGGCCTGAGATCTGAATCTTGCACTCTTCTTTATCCTCTGTCCTGAGCCAAATCAAACTGCAACACGTCAGGAAAACCAAACACCACTGTGCTCTGGATCGCTTAAGATCTGGATCCAGTTATGAACTCCAGTGAGGAAGCCCCTCTCTGTGCGTGTTGCTGTGGTGATGATGTGCAGCATATTTTCTTGTTAGCCTAAGGGTGGTAGCACTCTGAGAGAAATTCAGATACCTAAATCTGCAAGTCAAAGTCTATAGGGAAGACGCTAAAGTGCAGAGCAGGCATTGGGGGTGCAATGAAATTGCTGCTCCATGTAGCTTAAAAAAACCACCATAGAAACGTGCAAGGAAGATTTATGGGTGATTCAAATTCTGAGACAAAGCACCCCCTCTGTCTTTTTGGCTACCAAATTCTCTTCTTATTAGTTTAAGAGCTGCCAGGCAGAGTCATTTGTTCATCCCACCTGTGCTTTTTTTTTGAGGGGAGTTTAAAAAAAGCAAAGGATGTGTTCCATATTCTTCAGGAAGTGCTCCTTACCGTGGAGCCAGCTCTGCTGCAGCCTCATCAGCACTCACAGGACATCTGTGACATGCCAGCCTGCCCAGGCCATCCTGTTGCTCAGGCCATCCTGCTCTCACATTCTCTCTTGCACTCTTTTTTTTGGATTGTTTTAATAGGCAAGGATTTGAATTTTTCTTCTAGTGTATTTGGCACTTCTGGTAGAGCCTTTGACATAGAAAAAGGCTCATCTTTCAAATGCCTGTGGCACTCCCCATGAAAGGTGATTTTTAAAAAGCCATTTTATTTTGCTTCCTGGCAGTGATATCAAAGGAACAATCAGTGCCTGATTTAGAGCCAACAATTTATTTCCATTATAATAAACAGAAAACAATGGCATGCTGCCTTATTAGTTATTCACTTTCCAAGTCAACAAGCTTGGAGGGTTGGGTTGAGATCTAACCAGAGATATGCTTTGATGTTTTCAGTTTGGTGAATTGGTCTCCTAGCCAAAATGCTGAGCAATGCCAGTTCTAGGGGAAGAAAGGAGGGAAAGAAGGGCAGAGGGAAGGGAGAGAGTCACGGAGAGCGCAGGGCAGGGGGTAGCTACTGGAAGAGCTGGGTGTACTGTGGCTGGTTATAAGAAGACATTGGAGTGGTGATTGTGCTACTTGGGAGCCTCACGTGAGGTGTAACACATGTGCAAAGATCAGCAGCCAGACTGATTTCAATGTAGTTACTTAGATTTATACCCATTGAGAATCTAGTTCAATAAACACTCAAGATCTGCTACCGTGCTTCAGAACAGCAGCCACTTCTGTGGTGTTTGAGGTGTGTGTTGTGGAGGCTGATGGATCCAAGCCAAACCAGATGTGCACAGCAGCCCTGGGTACTCGTCCTTCTCCCCGTAGCAAGCCCTTAGTCTTCCAGCACA
>NW_009732477.1:0-41817 GCF_000703405.1 Apaloderma vittatum | reverse complement strand
ATGCCGCTGTGCAAAATGAGTTTTAGTGTTTGTCACTGGGCTTGGTTGGTTTAGCACTGATTCCATATATGTATAATATTGCAGAAGGGGAAATGTAAGAGTTAAAGTGCTTTGAAGTATGTTGTTCTGTATGCCTAATGAGACATAGGAGACATGGAAACCTATGTCATAAGAAGGTCTTGTAGGTGGGGATAAACATGAAAGGTAAATATCTGCAGTTTTTCTATATGGAATATTGTGACCAACTTTCTTTGTGATGACAACAAGTAACAAAAAAGTTAAAGGCTCCTCAGTGCCTTGAATGCGTTTCACTAACATTCCCGGAACAATCAAAATATCCATATTATTTAACAGAGCAGAAAGCCCAAATGTGGTGCAAAGCAATTCATCATTCCTCCTTTATTAATCATGTCTCTCATGGACAAGCTATCCCGACCCTGTTGGATTCTTTTCTGAAATATATACAAACACATTAAAACCACATTTTTTTCTCACAAAATCGATGTTGTAAACTGCCCAAGTGGTTTTTAACAGTAGTCAAATGAATAGAGACAAAAGAATGTGAAATAGATTGGTTGTTTTAGTGGAAAACTGCTTGTGTATTGTAGGGAGATATATATACACCTGCTGCCTGCCTGTAGAATTTTATTTTAAGGGAATTTTTGTAGGGATTTTTTGAAGAACTTGAGAAAATTGCAAACTTTTCCATAGCCAAAAGAAAACTTGCCACTCTTAGGAGGAGCAAGACAAGTTGCAATTTGTTTTAGAAAAGGTATTGCATGGTGATCGTAAGCTATTTTCTATGAGGTAACCAAATATAGCACAGAAAACCAAAAGAATTTGTTAGGAAGAAATGATTCCTCTGAGCAGAAGTGTTTAGTTTTGAGTGTTATTGTCATACTGCTTTTAAATAGCCAAACCTGTAGTTATCATGCAGGAGAGAACCTGAAGCAGGTGATATTGCACAACAGGTCACCTAGTACTCCATCGAGCCACAAGAATCTGCATGACAGTGATGATTTTCTGAAAGCAAAATCATCATACTGGATCCAAGCCTCAGCGGGTTTCTTGAACTGGCACTTTTCAAAAAAAAATCTACTCGTAGTGACCAGAAGTGGCAATCTGTCACTTGCTCAGGTCGATTTTCAGTGCGGAACAGCGCTCCCAAATCCTGCTTGAGCTGTTTCCTCTCCTTTGAACCATCTTTCTTATTGCCAGATGCTCAGTCACAGTCTGGCCCTCTTTCTTCCAGTCCTCCCATAAATGGAAGCAAATTTCCACCAAAAGCTTCCTTGGGGGCATAAGGAAATTAGAGAAAGAGTAGACCTGGAGTCCTCTCATGTAGCTAAAAGGCCTCCAGTCAGACATCGCAGCCAAATTCTCCTTCCTGTGCTCTGTTGCAACACGATCAGCCTTTTTCCTTGCCTAGAAATTCTGGCTCCTTGCTTTATTCTAGCTGATCTCCCTTCAATAGAGGCATGTGATACCTAGCCTTGATCCTCCTAACCACAGAAACCCAAAGCATCCCACAAGAAAGGCTGCCCTTCTTCCCCTTCTGCATCTTCACAATTGCCTTCTGGATGGTAATAAATGATGCCGAAATTCTTTAAACAGACACATGAGCTTATCCTCCCTCCTTCAAATGCTGGTTCTCTCTCTCCTGTGCTCTTAATTTCACCCCATCAGCTCAGTCTTTCTGCTGGCCCACCACTCACTTAGCAAGCCAAAAGTCTGAATGTTCGTAGCCACAAAGATCCAGAGTTCAACGTGTTCCAGCATGAAGCAATTTCAGGTCAACGATGGCTGAGGCCAGCCTGGATGCTGCCTCCTCTCTTGTTAAATGAGGGGAATCATCATACAGTAACCCATTATGGTGAGTAAGCTGCAGCTGGAGTCATCACATGGCATAAAGGAGAAAATACCTAGCTAAATTAATTCCAAAAAAGAATACAGTTTGTATTTCATGGGGTAATAGGAGCCATCTCTGAGGTATTCATCTTTTTATTTGTCCTTGCCATGAGTTCAGTAAATATTAATATATGAAGTTCAAAGGTCCTCGCTGAGGTAGGTAGCTTGAGTTACCAGGGCTTTGCCTCTAAAATCTTGCTAAACAGATGAAGGCAAGCAAGGGAGGAATATTGTTCCTTCCATCGCACAGGCATGGAGGGCCAGGCAACATAGCTTTTGGGTGACGTCCTCAGAGTCACGCAGATGATCTGCTGAGGAAATAGGAGCTGAGAACAGGTATCATGAATCTTTATCTCCTGTACAGCCTTTTGGTGCAGAGTCAAATCTTGTTCCCTATGAAACCCAGCTGAAGGCAGTGTAACCACACAAGGATAAATGAGAGAGACGTTGCCTGTTTGTTTTTTCAGTCATGTCAGGTTTCCCTGAACTGTTTTATCTAACTGCTAGACTAAAGTTCTTAAACCTCCAGCCAGCGTTATTTCAGGGCATGAGGGTGAAAAGCCCAGCATTCAGCAGAGATTCCTTGGAGTATCTTTAAGATCTTGGATCACATAAAACAGTCCCCTCTCATAAAAAAAAAAAAAAAGAAAGAAAAAAAGAAAAAGCACACAAACTTACCATTGTTGAGTGTTTCTTTAATAGAATCAGAAACAAATTTGTGACCTTGTGGCCCAGAGGTGGGAACACCATCTATAAACTTGCCCAGACATAGAAATGCATTCTGCCTGTCAGTAGGAGTTTGCCATTGAACATGTATATAAAAAAAAAATCTGGTGTTACATTAGGCCAGCATTTTTTAAATGCCACAGCTCACTTTATATGCTGTAAACCTTGTTAATGTTGCTAACAAGAAAGTTAAAAACTCAAAGCTATAAAAATAGGCATGCCACTGCTGACTAAATAAATACACGTGAGAACTAAATATTTGGATTCAAGTTCTGGAATGGCTCGTGTCCAGAGAGGGAGAAAGACAAAACGTTAACCTGAGTTTTTTCTGATGTTATAAAAGCTCCCTATGGTCAGCCAAATCATCTCCTGTTGAGTGTTTGACTTCATTTCAAATGGTTCTTGAGATTTCAAAACTATAGCGTGGCGGAAGTGGCCGGTGCTGTCAAAAGTCAGGGCAGGCAGGCAGCAAGGGCCACGCCAGCGAGGAATTGTCCTCACAATTTTGTGATTCTGTCAACTCGGTCCAGGAGACTGGATGGGGACGTTGGACTCAAGAACAGATGGTTAATGTGGCACAAGTGGGGAAAATGTTTCCATCAAAACAGGCCACCTACGTATTCTGGCCTCTACTCTTGGCTCTGGACCCAGGTTAATAGACCCAGTTTGTGCCTGTTTTATGCAGTCTGGGATATATTGTGAATCTTTTTCACAGCCTGGACTCTATACTGCTTCAGGGGATAGAACTTCCAGGGGATTTTATTTTTTTTTTTAGTATTTACATTCTAACTACATCTATCTGGAGTTGTTCACTGATGCAACTTTTGAGATCTACTCCTAATGTTGGGCCTTCTGACATCAGAGTTATGTGGGCTTGCCTCTCTACTTAGCATTGGTAATTAATTTGGTGTCTTTTAGTCTTTACGTGTCAAAAGCAACCTCTTTCTTTTCCTGATTTATTACTACCTGGAAATTATGAATGGAAGATCTTCAAAGGTATGGTATTTACTCAAATGATAGACCTCTGTTTACAGATTTTGGCAACATAAAAGAATATCTTTTACACTTATTTATGTTATAAAACTAGAGGAAGTTATGCAGTGAAGAAAAGTGGGAGGGAGAAAGAGGTGTTACTTTCACCTTTTTGGGAATGCAGGCTTTGGCTTTTTCTAAGAACCAGTTCTGTAGAGTCTTTTTACCCCATGGGTGCGTGAAGCGTAATGTGTTGCTTGACCAATATGAAACAAACTCCTATTTACTTAAACATTAGTGTCCTGATCCCATTCTCCATTTACGGAAATCTTACAGAATATTGACCAGCTGCTAAGAAAGGCAAACTGCTCGCTTACCACCAAAAAGAACAAACACACCCTCCTCCCCAAAGGGATCTGGAGAAATAGGTACAACTTGTCAGGTCCCTGAGTACATTAAAAGGCCTTGATTGCCCTGACCCAGCCACACCTGAGAGCCCTTGCCTACACCCCTTCTCCTCATTGGTCTGAGGATGCATTTAGTCCTTGCAGAAGGTATGTTGAAGATCAATGTCTCTTAAATGCCAAAGTGGGCCCTATGGTCTTAAGAGGCTCTCAAGGCTACTTTGCAAAGGTAGGTTACTTGCTACTCTGTCTCATCCTAGAAGGTTTTGAAAAATGAGCATGTGAACCAGAAGCGTGCTATTGAGAGTGGTTTGGTAAAGTCGCTGTGAAAGCAGCAAGACTCAGAATTTGGGATGTTGCCATGATAAGCTGTGCTGTTGAGCATTAAGAGCAGTAGAGAGTGTTGCAGACCTGGAAGTCCATGACTACTACCAGGTGCAGACAAGTAGCAGGCAAGAAGGATGGTGTTGGGTGGGGAGTATGCAGAACCTTACAATCCATCCCTGTTCTAAAACTACAGAGAAACTAGTGGTGATGTTTAATTGCTTGCTGTGTGAAGGCAACTATTTTTATGTAGGTCACGTCTTGACAATATGAAATGCTCACTGAAGGAAAAGTCCTGAAACGGCCTCAGTTTTCAGCATCTTCCAGGAGTGTAGCAAGATCTGAGGTAGCTCAGAAGCCTGCTAAGTAAAGGCCTTGTTGGCTGTTATGTGTTCAGGTTCTAAAATGTCATCATAAACTTTATTTGCCCTGACTTTATGTCCGTTGTGAGTGCTTGGATTCTTGTCTCTCTTCAGCAGCTAATCATAAGAGCTTTTTTTTCCTCTCTAAGCTTATGTCCTCCCTTCCCACCTCCTATGTTCCTTTAAGTGACATTTGTTGGTTTGGTTTTTTTTTCCCTGTGGTGAGGGCCAGTAGTTTACCTGTTCCATGCTTGAACGGTTTTGCTTTTTTTCCCCTCAATCCAGACTATTTTCCTCACTTCACTATTTTTGGTGAGACACACCAAGCCTCCCATTGTTGCAGATATAGAGCAAACCTTCTTCAAGCATGGTGTAACTAAGCAAAAGAGTGTTTTGGGCTTTGAGGAGGATTTAGTGCAAACTGTTTATCAGTGATTCAATAAAAAATGGCTATCTATAAAAATTACTATTAATGTAGATGAATATATTTCACGTTCAACCCTTGGTTGTTGTAGCCACCTATGGGTCAGAAATGAGGAATAGTTGGATGACAGCAAACAGTATGCAGAAAGCTCCATGTTCCTCTCAACTTAAACATAGCCAGAAGAGTACGTTTTTAAACCTTTGTGCATTTATTCAGCTTCACTTCCACAATGACAGGAAAATTGCTTAGTCTGTCCAGCTTCTTGTGAAGAGGGGAAAAAACTTCTCCGAGGCTACAGTAAAGCCTAAACCAGTATGTAGTATTCTTACTGGAGAAAAATTGGTGAGATTTTAGCAAGAATATTTAATTTTCAGGGACTGCTGGTTACAATATGGTAAGAAGTTTTCACTTTCCCCCTCCTCTTTAATCTCAATATTGACCATAATTTATTAAGCTATATTTCCAGGAGAACATGCTGAGATGCTGATTTTTGTTGGAAGACCACACTCAAAATTGCACTGAAATTGGATGCAGCATGGGAACCATCATAATCAGGATTTTACCACTGAAGCCTAGGAACAATTTTGCGGAGGATCGTGTTGCGTCTTGTCTAGGGCTTTCACAAATTAAAAATCTATTTATATATGAATTTGAAATCAAAGCACAGCCATTCTGTGCTTTGATTTAAAGCACTTATGCTTTTCTCTTCACCTCAAACATGGATTCTGTTCAGCATTCTCATTTGAATGTACACCAGCATAAGTCCTGGGAAAGATGTTTTCTTCAGCAATCAGATACTGTACATTAATACAGTTAAATTTTGAACACAAGAGACTAGGTAAGACATGAGGATGGCAAATGGTTGAATTGGTGTTATTGTAAGCCCTCTCAGAGGGGAACCAAGGCAGATGCAAGACGTGAACTTTCAAATGGGGTGTACTGTTCTAGAAAGTCTTTTCACTTAGTTTCCCCTCTCTCCTTTGCCTCAGGAGTTTTCCAGTTGGTTTAGGCAGGTTCCAGGGTTTCTGCATACATGGGTTTCTCTCTCTGTAGATCATTGCCTATTCAGATTGCAGTGCTGAGGTGTAAGTGTTGATGAAAAATTTTGTGATTTAATAATGGCTGCTGTTAAAATATCAAAGGAAAAAAAAAACTAGAGAAGGGTGAAAACAGAGGAAACAAAAAATTTGGGTATAGTTGATTTGTATCTCAGGAAGACTAAAATCACTCTGTAATTGTTCAGGTAAATAACATTACAGTTTGAGAAATAGGGTGGTTTGCAAATTTGATAAGTGGGATTTTTTCCTGTGCATTGCAAGAGAGCCTGTGAAATTTCTTTGGTTATAAAGCCAAGGTACCTCCTTTCATTTGGAAATTCTGACCAGTGGCACATTGCATGTTCTCCAGGTGTTGTAGTCTTGAGTAACAATTCCATTAACTGCTGATTAATAGTGCTCATGGATCTGGAAGAGGCAGAGGAAAGAACAGAGTCTGTTACTAGCCCTGTAGCTCCGTAGCCTTGTTTGGTATTTATGTACCAGTCACCACCTGGATCCTACTCAGTTCTTAGAACTTTGCAGTCCCTGGGTCCCTGTTTCTTCAATGTAAATAAAATGAGAATGCTGCCTAGATCCTTTCTAGTGAGTTCTAGAAACAGTGGGCAAAATTTACCGATATGGGCTCCTTCAGTGTAGTTTATCCCCAGCAAAGAATGAATTATTATTCTGGAATCTCCAGAAACTGGATCTTCTACCTTGATTCCTTCCTCTATTCAAATGTTTACACCTTACAGGAGAATCCAGTGCAGAGTTTAGCACTTAGGAAAGAAATTATTTCTATGCAGACTGAGTCAGAAGTCATCCACGAGTAGAGAAATAATAGGAGAAACTGTTAAAGTTTGAGTTTATCTACTCATGGGGTGCTTTTTTTTAATCTCCGTCCCCCCCTTGTGTGGTTTTTTTTTAATCTCCCCCCCCCCCCCCCCAAGCTCATGGAACGTAGTATCTTTAGTAGATGCAAAGCACTAGTTTAATGCTTAACTGCTTTTCTGATGCTGTGGATGTTAACCTAATGAAATTCAATATGTTGTACTAGCAGCAACGTATATTTGTATGTGAATGTGTAGAGACATTGTGTTCAATAGAAGGGTTGTTTGGGTAGAAAGAGAGGAAAACATACTCTTTTTATGCCTCTGGCAAACTTCCATAACTGACTCGCCCTGACTGGATAAGATTTGTTATTTGTAGAGCAATGGCTGCCTGGAGAAATGCTGTAGCAGAGCTTAGCCTGTGTGTCTAGCAGCAGCCTTTATTAATTGCAGGAGTGGGTGGAAAATGCATTAGCCTTATATATTACTGCGGGGGGTTGGCCATATCCATTCTCCCAGGGTTGCTACAAGCTTCTAAAACTATATTTACTTGGAATTTGTTTGTCGTTCTCATATTCTTTTTCCTCCCCCTGTCTTGAGGCATTCAGCGTTGCCTGTGGTACCCCCATTTCCTAGCAAAGTTATGAAATTGCAGAACCCTGATACCAGCCTGAGGTCCTTCACAAGGCAACAAAGTAGAGGAAGTAGCTTGTCAGTAGCCATTCAGCTACCCTTTTGTCTGTTTAAAAAAAAAAACAAAAAGGAAGAATTTCTAGTAAAAGAACAACATTACTTTTCACCTTTCTTCATCTTACCTTCCACTGAGATGTCTGGAAACGTCTCTGTGTTTCAGTACTGTCTGAGCAATTCTGCAGAGGTGTCTGCTCAGAGGAAATATAGAAAGCAGCCTATATCTTCCTTATATATATATATATTTATCTTCTTTATATATATATCTATATACCTTCTTTATATATAGCAGATATAGCGTTGATGTGCGCTACAATTTTCCTAGCAGTTGCCAATGCGACTATGCAGGTGATATTACAATGGGAAGGGAGGGCTGGCAGAGGGAATAATTTAAACAAATAATATATGCAGCCCCAGCTGACTGTCATTCATTCTGCCACTCCAGCACAGGTGATCTGGATGGATGAGAAACCAGCCTTGAAAGAGCAAAGCTCAGCATTTACTTCCTGAGGGAAAAGCTGTTTGAGCATTTATATAGCATTATTCTGTGCGTAGTACATCCTCCTCGTACTATTAGTAATAAATATTGACATGGAGATACAATGAGTAAGATCATACCGTACTGGTTTTGAAAGTAAAAATGTCTTCTGCCCTGTGGGAGCCTACAGATACGGCGTGTCGATAAGGATATCTGAGGTCACATTACCTTTGAGGACCATGTCCTATGTTTTTATTCATTATCTCTGAAAACCTACAGTGAAAATACCAGAAACCACAAAACGCGCAAAGCTTGAAGAAACTTTGCCTCTGATTTTGGCAGCTCTTCTAACTGTATCATGAACTGACAACAAACAGCACTTTTCCTGCAAGCATAGATGGGAATCGTGCTTTTGAGGGGCAAATCTTGACTTTTGTCCCAGAACAAATTAAAAAGATTTCCAGCTTTTCTTCTGTAGGAGAGAAAGCTGAGCAGGAGAAATTCTATATTTTTGGGAGAGAACTCCAAAGCTATTGATTCTGAAATCTTACAATGTACGGATCTATCTCATGAGGGATCCAACAAATGGAGCACTAAGGGGCAGTAAAAAATTCAGATCAAATACATGCAAAACATAGTTCATTTGAAAACAAATCCTTGCACTTCAGATGTTGGACTCTGATATGAACTGATACGATAACAGTGGGAAAGAAACCTTGACCTCTTTTCAGCCAACACGTGGAAGGGTTTGAAAAGCATTAGCTTGTAGTTTGAGTAATATTTAGCTTTCCTACTTCTAATGGTGCCATGTGCCATTTTTTAACATAAGAAATAGCTTAAATATGACTCTTATCTTCAGAGGCTTAAACAGGAATTTGGACAGAGAGAAGAAGACTGTGCAGGTTCCCTTGCCAGCGTTACTTGCTCTGTTTTATGAGTGCATGTGATGACCCGTGTGTCTTCATACAGGCTGTTTACAGCATCCTTTCAAAGATAAATGACACACAGCTAAAGCTGCTAAATTCCAGTGTTCCCTCATTGCACAGTAAGTCATGAACTCTACTGAGCAAAATAAATGTGGAAAGAGAAATGATCTGAAGTGCATCTCTTCTAATAAGGGCATATCATAATTTCAAGAAATACTTTCCATTATGAGCTCTTATGGTATTGCATCTGTACATGAAAACTGAATTGAAATTGTGAATCGTTATATAAATGCTGAATGAGACAAAATGGCTCAGTTATAAATATCTATGCCTCTTTTAATTTCAGATCATCAAAAATTTTATTTCATGGAATTCAGAATTAATGTTAAGATGAAGAAAAAATGGGAAAAAAAACAATCAAAACCACTAAAAAACCAAAGCAACACCATCCTCTAAACTTATTTCTTTTGTCATCTGCACTCTAGTTCTGGAAGAGGAAATTCTGCAAACCAACTCCGACCTCAGGAAAGGGAGGTACTAGCAAACTTGCTGTGCTTAAGCAAAACAAAAGGTAAAATATAGCGTCATCCCAAAGCCTCTGCACTCAGTCACGCAACTTTTTTGAAAGCTGCAGCTCTCAGCTGGGTCACAGCAGTGTTGGATGCAGAGCACTTTTACTAAAGGACAGAAATTGCTAAGAGCTAATACAGATGAGTGTTTAAAAGTTGCTAATATGAAATGCTCTTTGTATCAAAACACCAAGTGGGTGGAGTGTTTCCTTTGCATTTTCACAGATAGAATATTTGTTTCTTTTGGTGACTCACTCGGGTTTGTGCTTCAAGAACTGAGCAAAGGTGACAGAATTTGTTCTGCCTTTTCTGCTGAGCATGTTCATGTGTAGACAACTTGTACATTGAGTAGCATTTACTGTACTTTATTACTATTTTCTGCTTGTTGGGCTTTTTTTGCAACTCAGCCCCTGGTATGTGATTAAAAGTTTTAAGTGACACCTAATGCCCTGTTAAGTTGCTAAGTCCTACAACAGCATCTGGAAATCATATCTGTCTCTCTAGGTGCATTCTTGGAAGAGAATTCTCTTTAACTGTAATTCCCCCTTTACCTTCCTTCCCAGCCTTATCTTCCCTGCTTTGAGAGCTGACAGGGAAAAATAAAGAGAAGTTACGAGACAATTGATATAAAACCTGTGTACATGTAAATCTAAGTGACTGCATATAAAAGGAAGGAAAACCAAAATTAGAACAGTACTGGGAGTTATGTGATGGAAAATCTGGAAACTTTTTTGTTCCATCTTGCATTTGAAGCATAGAACAAGAAAACTGCAGGTAATGGGAATCTTGATCCAGGCAGTAAAAAACAGGGATGTACAGATCCCTTCTAGGGGTGAGAACAAGCCATGCTGCAAAACTGGTGAATAATACTGTTTCTCTGAAAAGAATTAACTTGATTAACATTATACAGCCAAAGGTTATTACAGCTAGCATGGGTCAGTCTGTAGACAAAAGCTTCAAAAGGAGCTAATGTTATACAAAAGACTTTCATGAATCTTTGCATCAAAATAACACTTCCATGTTTATATTTCAGAGTTAGTCATTAGGGTTTGCCAGCATTTTTTTCTGTGGGTTGGAAATAATGATTTCTGCAAGACTGTTACAGTCTAGCTGGGAAAAATCGTGCTTCTCATGTAAGTTTTGTCACTTCAGAATTAATGCAACTGTAACTGCCTGGAGAAATAATGGGTTGTAGATGGCTATATTTGGTGATTTGGGCTGGGTTAGAAAAGGTTTAATAATTCACATTCTCTTTATAATATATTATTGACTATACATTAAACTCACGCAAAGGTAGAGCGGCTGACATGACTGGAAGCCATTTGGATCCCACCTCTGAAATCAAGGTAAGGATTTATATCTAATCCCCTGCATTTGAAACAGAAAACATACAACTTCAAATCAAGGGTTGGGGCAGCAGCTCTCTGGTTGTGACAGAGAAAGCTGGGGCATAATAGTGCTTGAGTATTATATTATGGTGTTACAGGGAGCACTGCCATGTTGGTTTGGACTTCTCGCTTTATCTAGGTTGTTCTACAGTATTATGACCTGCATTGTCGTAGTACAGGGGTAGTAAAACCCCAAACATGCACACCCTAGTATTAGTATAGCCAAGCTCCATGTAAAAACTCTCAGTAAATCAGCATTGCTGCAGCCAAACCACATGTAAAAGCAAGCTGTGAAACAGGCTCAGCATCGCCAAACCACATGTAAAAGCATGCTGAAAACCACCCTCCACATAGCCTAATTGTATATAAATCTGTGATGGAGAACAGTTGAAGTTTGCGTGTTTATTGGAATAACTCAAGGCTGCGGAGAATGCCCTTGCACGAGCCGCCTTCTCTCCCAGGATCTCCCAGGATCCACCAGACAGACCAACTCCCAAGTCTTAAGTCATCAGGTCGGAAAAGTGGCTTCAGCATGAATTCAACACACACAGAGTGGATTTGGGATCAGCCTGCTTCATATTTAAAAGTAGTTTAATGAGCATAAAAGTCAAACTTAGAAAGAGCAAAGGACTAAGTTTGTCTTGTCTGATTCAGACAGAACTGATATTGCAGAGTTACTCCCACTAACGCATCCTATTAACCTCTCTGCCCACATAGAGAGAGTCAGTCAGTCAAGGGCCAGAAAAAAACATCTGGCTCCTGTGATTTATCTTTCCAACTAGAAAGGAGTGAAATGCAATTAGTAATCCCATTTTCAGTTGTTCTGACTTCAAAAAAGCCATCGTGGAAATTTTATTAGATGAGAGGGCAAAATTACAAGAATTGAGCTTCCAGTTCACTGATGTTTCAAAACTTGGACTGCGCTGAGCTTTTAAATGCCTTTTGTGACACATTTCCTGTATTATGATCATTGCAGTTAGTTATTCATGAAATATTTGGGGGGTTTACAGCCCTTTTCTCACAACAGATCTCAAAGCACTTTACAGAGTTGTTCAGTATCATCGTCTCCATTATATAGCTGTAGAAACTGTAACATGGTGAGACATGAAATTACTTGCCCAACGTTGGGCAGGAGGTCAAAAGCAAGCCTCGCCGTCGAACCTGCATCTTTTGAGCCCCTTTTTCTAGCTACTGAGTATTGTTCTTGGTTATCTTCTATAGTGGGAAGTCCTGATAATGGCTGCTGTTTCTTGCTAGCTTAGTAGAAATCTGGCAAGTAAATGCTGCTTATGGCAGCAGGTTTCTTACATCAGTATGACATCTTCGGTTCTCTGGGAGCCAAAGGCTTGCGTCGGAACAGGCAGCTCACAGAAGCCGGTAGAAACACATTTAAGGGTGTGCTCAACCAACAAGAGTTAGTTTTGCTTTTCTCTTGCACTGTTTTGTTTGAACATGTTGTTGTTTAATATGCCAGTAGGGAGTTTGGGAACTGACTTCTGTGAGATAATCCAGGATTCCTGGCCTTTGACACGCAGTGTACTTGTTGAAATCAGGGGGGTCACAGCTTTGTCTCCATATAAAACAGAAAGGCTTGACTGGCTTAAGTGGAGAAATTCCAGCTTGTGTATAAGTCGACAGTTTGCCTAGGGGAGCAAACCTTAATTCAGTTTAAGGGGCTATTAATCTATTAAAATGACTTTTAGATTAAAAACAATAATTTATTTGATCAATAGACTTTGGTTTTTTCCATTTCCAGTCCCCTGGCTGAGCAGTTTGTCAGGATATCAATACCATAACTTATTTACATGCTTTGCTAAGTTCTCTAAATGCAATATTTGACAACTCATTTTTCTCTTACTCATTCCAGGCTCGTCTTTGCAGTTGTGCCTGATTGAATATTACCAGTAAGTACAGAAGTGTGGAGCCAGACT
Source organism: Apaloderma vittatum (assembly GCF_000703405.1). Taxonomy (NCBI): domain Eukaryota; kingdom Metazoa; phylum Chordata; class Aves; order Trogoniformes; family Trogonidae; genus Apaloderma; species Apaloderma vittatum. The sequence continues at coordinate 28,848 of NW_009732477.1, read as the reverse complement.
GGTACAGAGCAGCACAAGGATAAGGTAAGGTGCATGGCTGCTTGCCCACTGCATAGACCTGGCTGATACTTGCCCTGTTCTTGTCCCAAATGTTAGCTATTGCCAGGTGAAAAAAGTGTTCAAGAGTAAGCCTTTAAGCATGTTTGACTGTCATCTACACCTTTTCTGCTCCTGTGAAGAAAGGTCACAAGCTCAGGCTAGCGAGCAGCCAACAGGATACCTATGCCCTTATTTTCCTAGCTTATGCTTTTCAGTTCATTAAGTCCCCTTTTCAATCTTTAATGGGTTGACCAAAACATCAGCAGTTGCACCGTTAGCCAGTCTTACGGGGGCATCTCCCCTAGGACAATGCCACCCAAAACAAAGAGGAGGAGGAGGAGGATATGAGTATAATGAAGTCAGCTCTCTATGTGTCATCTCTCCAGCTCTGGCAGAAGTTGGTACACTTGGTAGAGGCTTGAAAATCTCTCTGTTGTGAGAGAAATTACGGAAGAGAACAGAAACAGAAGAGAAATTCTCTGAGATATGTGAAAAAGCTCAGTATTGTCTCTAAGAAGTCAGCTAGTGTATTTGCTATTAACATGTGACTTACTCGTGCAAAATATTTTCTCAGGACAACACCGATGATGACAGTAAAAATACTCAAAGTAATGTATGTCAGAAAACAGTCCTAGGGTCTTCAAAAGCAATCTTACAAAGCCCAGTGGCATTGTAGTTATTTAGCACAGCAACTACTCTAGCTAGAAGGCAGAAACGGAGAGCAGGGCAGCAAGAGATGGAGGAGAACTCTTGCTATCTTGCACGGGCATCCAGGGTAAAATGCTGGATGCCACTTTTGTTATTGATTTGAATTGTTTTTTAATTGTTTTAAGAACAAGAGTAAACAAATAGAGGGGAAAAATGAATGAAAGTGTTTCAGTGCAAAAGATTTGCTTTTGCTATCTGTGATTCTGCTTTTCTATTCTGTTCATTGCTTCTGTGCTATTCTGCTGCTCCCTGTTATATCTGTAGGTATGCTTTTACATCTTATTATCTGATGGACCTGGACAAAATACAGGAACTTAAGAACAAAAAAGCTAAACAAAGCCCACATTTGCTCTAGCCAAATCTTATCTCTACTATAGAAGGTTATTTGTGAACACAGCCACACTGTGGTTATAAATACTGAAAATTATACTTTATAATTGGCTTTTAACCATCTCCACCACTACCAAGTCAACATGGATAAGTATATTTTTCTGCTTTATGAAGCTAGAGGCTCTGCAGATCGTGAGGAAGATTCATACCTCCTAAAACGCTTGTCACTTCAATACTCCATCAAATCGCTGTGGATAGAATTAGTTTTTCCCACTTGTAGTTCAGTGGGAAAATCTTTCCTGGATCTCAGCAAACGCCCCAAGCCAGGGACTGATTTGGCAAGGTCAGACTGAAAACATCTCTCCACACTTACTTAGAGCAAGGCACGGCTCAAACCCTGCTTTGTCCAGCTGTCAAAAGCCTTAAGTGGCAAGTTAGTTTGGCCACAAAGACAGAGATTGATCAACTAGAAATACATCCATCGGAACTCAGGAGCAGAGGTGTCTCGGGATCCTTCTCTCTAGGCTTTTCAGCAACCATCCCTGCCAGAAATACAACAAACACCCATTCTTTTATTAGCCCCTTTGGTATCTAATAAGACTTGGTTTGACAGCTCCATTTTTTCCTGCTGCAGCAGCCTGCTTCTGCTTGTATGCTCTTAAGATAGGAGTCTGTGGGGGCAGGACCTGTTAAATACAGAGACACTGAGAGAAATGGATTCAGAAACGCTTCCTCTTCATTGGGAGCTGGGAAAGAAAATTTAATTGAACTACTCTACCCGTCTCATGAGTCCAGGAGAGAAAATCTCTGAGGGTTACTTAGGGCTTTAGAGACAGGTAATTTATGAGTTCAGAGCCATTGTGTCTGTCAAAGAGCAAGGCCACTTTTGTCATGCCCTGTTCACCTTGAACAGACTTGGAAATTAAGCCTGTAACTGCCCCCCCCCCCCCCCCTAAATCCTCCACATTGGGAATGAAATCTGAAGGAGAAGGAGCACAGCCTGATCTTTTGTTCTTGGGCAAGAGTTGTAGAGCCAGCACTGAGGAAATCATGTTTCCTGAGGTGTGAGCAGAGAAGATGAAGTGGGGATGAAATAAATAGGACATCCCATTAAAAAAAAAAAAGCACCAAAACCTATATACAGGGAATTTTCTGACTAGCTGCAAGAGCCTATCAAAATAGGAGCAAATTTCCATTTCCATCTAGCCTTCCTTAAAGCCTACAAGTGCTAGCGTGATCCAGACCTCTGTTTAGATGAGTGGAGAGATTCACAGAACTTGTCCTTCTTTGAATTAAGAGCAAGATGAAAACCACCTAAAGTATAAAAACACTTGGTTAGGGGGTTCCTCCCCAGTTTAAAAATATCCTAACCTTGTCAATGACCTTGATATAGAGAATTTCTTTCACCTTAAGCCCTCCAATTTCTCAGCCAGTCGTCAGTCGTTTGGATGTGCCCTTTGCCTTCATCCCTGTTTATTGGACAATCAGACCTATTTCTTGCCTGCCTTTGGGGCAGATAACCTCAAAATATTAACACTCAGGAAAACTGGATGGATTTTCTTCCAGAAGGGAACACGCTCAAATAAAAAAGTGCTTTTGAATGTTCTGACTCTAATTATCCTTGTTTCTTTTTCAATATCTCTTCCGTTGTTTCACACAGGATTATCACATTTCCAGAAATATTTAATGACTCTGTTCTTATTCTTGAATAGTTTTATCTCCTAGTCTGTAACTTGGATTCTGGGTACTCCTGAAAACAATTGAACCTTAGACTATCAGCTCCTTGGAGACTATTTTGTGTGCCTCATCTACATGTGTTTGGAAAGACCATCACCAGATCCACGAGAGATGGGGGAAAGCTTGAAAGTGCTATTTCATAGTGGTATTCTTTATAGTAGTCCCTAATGGTAGACTTCCAGCAATGTATATTTTTTAAAAAAAAAAGCTAATTAAGAAATTTACATCAGTCAAAGCAGCTAATCAGAGCAAAATGCTGATTTCTGTCTCGTGTTCTGTTTCTTTTTGGATGGAGTATGGTTGCTGATATGTGTGCTGGTCTTCTAATCCTTTAATGGGGGCACAGGCTTTTGAAGACTCCCTCTCAGAGGTGCTATTACCAAATATATGCTTCTAATTTAACTTCTCATGCTGTATTACAGTAGCCTGAAGCAATTTTAGGTGTTGGGTTTGTGAGAAAAGCCCAATGTTGATGTTTATCAGATGACCTTTTAAAGGGTAATGTGGGGGTTATCCACTGGCATTATTAAGACCATATGTAGGACGCTTTTCCCAGGCATTTCTTACTGCTTTTCAAAATCCCATCTATTTTTACCCAAATTCAACCAGGTACCTTTCATCTCTGCTATGTTTATGGGCATTACAAAATGAGGCTGAAGCAAAGTGTTTGCACCTTTGGAGTAATTTCTATTTAAAAAAGTAAAAGTGGTTTTGATGCATAAACATATAGTGCCAGCACAATGATATTACAGATAAACTTCTACTTTGTCTTATTTTTGTACAGCAGTTTGTCCTTTTTCCTTTCTCCTTCGTTGTCCGTTCTTACAAAGGTTTTTTGAAATACTATCAAGAAGTGACTTTTCTCTGTGACATTCGGCTTTTACTGCAGAACCTGGACTGAGACCAAATCCCAAGGCTAAGTGCAACTTAAGCAATCCTTACGCTCCATCTCGGAGGTACAACACATGGGTTTGGCTCTGTGTTCAAACGATGACTTTGCGGTGATGTCCTTCTACAGAATCCTTTCTCTGTTACAAAAGAGAAGGTCAGAAGACAAATCTGCCTCACTTGTGCCTGCAAGAATACCAGTTTTGCTGCTTTGGAAGTTCACGATCTCCCTGATGGCTCGTCATCTTAGTAGAGTTCTTGCTGAAGACCAGCTGCTGGTGTTTTCTGCAAGTCTTTGAAAATATACTGTTAACAAATATTGTGGTTGGTTGTTTTTTTTTTTTATAACCAGACAGAAACCAAGTTTCTGCACCATCAGCTCAAATTGAACAAAGAGATGCCATGGTAAGCTATACTGCAAAGCAGAGTTCAATGCAGACAGAGATGTAAGGGCTGGCTAATATGGTGTCTAGGTATTAGTCAAGAAGTAGGTGATGAGGCAGACATTCACAGTAACTATGAGCCCTTTTAGAAGAGGAAATGGGACAAGTGCCTTATGAAGTCTTTAAGTGTAAAAAAATAGACTTTAATGGATCAGAACCTATTCACTTTTTTTTTTCATGTAAGTAGTTGCTATGACCCAATATTTTGAAGTAAGGTGACAGGATGGCTTGTCCAAAAAAAATGCATCTCAGTGCAGTTCGTGTTCAGCATCTCGTGATATTTGCAGGGTTTTGTGCCCCAGATTTGTAGTTCATTACTGAGAAGCTCTAATTACTCCTCTGTCAGCAGCCATTCTAGTGCTGAAACATGTTTAGGAGATACAGGGGACAAGAAACTGAAACCTAAGGGTTGTGTGTGTTGCCTTCAGAAATTAGGGGAGAAATAGTATGTGTGATATCACTAAAGGTATTACTAATGTAAAAATATTTTATGCCTGCTGACTTGAGATTTTTTTTTTTTTCTAAGTACCAGATTTTTTGAAAGCTTTATGGGAAGGTACGCTCTAGTCAGACTTGAATTTTTGTACTTAATATGAGGTTATACAGTGAAATGTTGGGCCTGTGACATAATCTGTCAGAAGGAAGCTCGTGGCTCCCTTCCACTTGAAATGCTATGAATTAGTGATGTCTTCACATCAAAAATGAAGCGCTTGTTTTCCTGGGGTTAAGATGCTCCTGCCGGCACCCTGAGGGTACTAACAGTCTGTGATGTTCCTTGTCAGCCACCTCAGGGCTCTCCCCACCCTGTCCAGGTCCCTATTTCAGCCCAGCCTGGGACTGTCAGTCTCGTCTTTCATAAACATGTGCCATTTCGTAGAATCATAGAATCCTAGAATGGCCTAGGCTGGAAGGGACCTTAGAGATCATCTAGTCCAACCTCCCTGTCATGGGCAGGGGCGCCTCCCAACTAGATCAGGCTACTCAAGGCTCCGTCCAGCTTGGCCTTGACACCTCCAGGGAGGGGGCAGCCACAACATCTCTGGGCAATTTATTCCAAAGTCTTGCTGCCCTCGTACTGAAGAATTTCTTCCTAAGGTCCAATCTAAATCTATTCTCCTTCAACTTAAACCCATGTCCCCCTGTCCTACCAGTAGACACTCTTGTAAAAAGTCCCTCCCCAGCCTTCCTGTAGGTTCCCTTCAGGTATTGGAAGGCAGCGATTAAGTCCCCCCGAAGTCTTCTCTTTTCCAGACTGAACAATCCCAGCTCCCACAACCTGTCCTCATAGCAGAGGTGCTCCAGCCCCTGGATCATCCTTGTGGCCTCCTCTGAACACACTCCAACAGATCCACATCCCTCTTATGGTGGGGACACCAGAACTGGATGCAGTATTTGAGGTGGGGTCTCATAAGAGCAGAGTAAAGAGGGAGAATCACCTCTCTTGACCTGCTGACCACGCTTCTCTTGATACGTCCCAGGATGCAGTTGGCCTTCTGGGCTGCATGAGCACCCTGCCGGCTCATGCTGAGCTTCTCGTCTATAGACACTCCTAAATCCTTCTCTTCAGGGCTACTCTCAACCCACTCTATGCCCAGTTTGTATTTCAGTACCATCTGCCATCAAACATCACATTCAGGTTACTGAGGGCTTGTTCGCAATCAGACTGCTGTGTATCAGACACACTGCAGTTGCTGGTCCTACAAGGTTTTGGGAAATGCAAAAAAACCCCCACCCAAAGCAAAAAACAATCCAGAAGCAACTTCTTTACCTCTCTTCCCTTGTGGGGTAGAGCAAGTGGCATTGCTGGCACGTCCCACAGGCTGAGAAGTATGCACATGAGCAGTCAGTACCGCACAGCCAACATGTACTTACATGTTAAGCCACAGGAATGTGATTATGAGGCAGAGCTTTTCATCGGCTTATACTACAAAGGCAAAATGCTGCCCTCACTGAAGTCAGTGGCAAAAACTCCTCTTGGCTTTGACACAGCCCAACGTTTCACCCTCCCGATTGCCAGCCTCGGAGCCTGCAAGCCTCGCTGCAGAAAGTGCAGTTCACGATTTGCCTGTGCCAGAGAACTGGGGAACCTGAAAATTTGGGGGTGGGAGGGGGGGTGGTTTGTGGCAGTGCAGTAAGCAGGGAAGCCAGCAGTCAGGTTTTGTGTTTCCTATTGCAGCCTCAATAGCTTAATTGTCTTTAAAAGCATTACATAGGTAGGTGCTTTCCTGGCAAGCATCTGCTGATCTCCCTTTAGTCCAAATGTGTGAAATACGTTCAGATAGTATGGGAATGGCTTGTTCATAAATTCTAGTAATAACAGAATCACAACAGTGATAACAGAATAACAGCAATGAATAATACTATCTTGCCAGTTGTGCTCCTCTCCCTGCTTTTGTTCTCCAGTAGCTTGCAAAAGCAGTCAAAATCAAATTTATGGTGAGATTTTAGCAGGGGGATTTTGCCTTCTTCATGTGAAAGAAGGCTTTGAAAAACTTAGTCTTAGCAAACAGCAGCTAATAATAATGATAACAATAATAGAGATAAGGTGATTCATATCTCCCCACTCAAAATATTTATAAAATGAATTAGTTAATTGTATTTTATCTCTTTCTAATGGGTGGGTTGCTAGCCTTTGCATTGCAGCAGACCTGGGGGAGCTTTCGTGCAGCCTGATGCCGGGAATATGTGTTATTTCATATTCAGTTATTTGCTTTGGGTTTAAGGTGGTGAGAGCAAATTCCCCTGCAATCAGCCATAAGTGGTTTTGCAGTGAGCAAGTCTTTCAGTTCTTGAACGTCTCTTATTGGAGAGGGGAGAAGAAATTCCTTTATCTCCTTTTTGCAATTCAGATGTTTACGGTATCTAGAGAGAGGCATTAAAAAAAAATAAAACAAAAAACGAGCCCAAACATTAGAGCATACCAAAAAAATTAATTCCCGTGTCATTTTATCTGCCTAATTGGGCCTAAAAATAGCCTGTGGGAAGAAGGAATAGCAGCCTTGATTGTCTGAGGCAATTTGTATCAATTATTTCCCAATGTACGAGTCACAAGGGAAAGCCCTTGCCCGAGTGCCTCTATTAGCCAGGTGTCAGAGCTCTCTGTTTTCATTTCAGGTTTTTCTCTGGGAACAGGGTGTGTGCACGCCGAGAAGCACCAAGAAGGACCTGAGGCCTTGGCTGATGCGGGAGGGTGCCCAGAGCAGCTCCGCAAGCGAAGTTAGTGCCTTCGCTCCTCTGTCATCACCAGTCCCTGAGAGCAATCACCACCCACCAACAGTTCCTCGAGATAAGACCGAGCCAGCTGGGAGAAGAAAGCCTTTGATAGTTCCCTGCCTTGCTGAGTAAGTATGCCATAACAATAATACTTTGAACTTTTACAGCACCATTTCATACCAGGGTCTGAGTGCTCCACAAACATTTATTCCCCAAACCTCATACCACCCATTGGAGGAAACAATTTTTTTTATTGTACTGCTTTTATAGGCCAGATCTGCCAAGGAGCTTAGCACCCATTTTGCCTGCACTAAAGAAATTATTTTCTTTGCATGAAAGAGCTGCAGTATCTGGGTTGCCACTTTAGGCACCCATGGCCAACGTCACTAATGTCTACCCAGTTGCTGCCCCAAAATGCTTATGTCCTGAACTTCTGCATGTGCGCACTTACAAAGCTCAAACACTTGTAAACTGCTTGTCTCCTGCTTATAACCCACAGGGACCCTCATGAGCCTCCTGATGAGAATTTTTCTGACAAAGCAAAATTTCATCAAAACCATCCTGCTTGTAGTCAGGCCCTTCTGTTGTCTGTAGCCATTTTTTTTTTTTTAACTAATGTAAAACATTGCAAGCAAAGTAAGTGTTTGTTTCATTCAACAGAACTATTTTCTGTGATGTTATATCTGGAAGCAGAGCAAGAACATACTTGTCACAGTTATATGCAGGCATACCATAGAGAGATAAATAAGAAGAGAGATGCTACATCACAGATAGGCATTGTATTTTGCTTTGCTAAAGCATGCAACAGGATTAAGCTTTGATTTTCATCTCCTGTCTGCTTTCTCAGTGAGAAAATACAGTCAAGGCCAATTCTGGAGTTGATCTATCTCTGTAGAAAGTTGATCTTAAAGTGGTGCCAAATGTCAGTGAGGAATCCCAGTTAAGGTTTCCACACTAAGAACAGCATTGTCTCATAGGGAGGGTGAGCTAAGAGTGCACTCTGCAGCCCAGAGGACAATATATGTGCCTTCCAATTGCTGGTCTGTTTAGGGAGTATATGCATTTTTATTTCTGTAAGGACACTATCTGTGTAGCATTCACAGTCCTTAGCTCTGCTGCCTACCCCATGTCTGACCAGAGCATCCAAAGGGTAAAACTTTTAAGCTTTACATGGGGTACAGCATTAGAGTCCTTCTTCAAAGTAAAATGATCCACTGATGACTTCAGCAATCGCTTCTCCTGATGTGAATGAAAATCAATAAAACCCATTGGCTTGTTTAATTTTCGGACACTGTAACTATTTTGGTTCCTCCTAGGACATACAGTTATTAGCTGTTCCTCTTTCTAACATATGCCAAAGTCTTTAGTCATTCAAATCCCACGAATTCAAGGCATATAATTAATTCATTTGTAGCAGTGACCCTGATCTCTTAAAAATGAAAAGTAAACTTCAAACAGACAGTTGGTTGTTCAAGCCAAACTTATTATATTTTGAGATTTACCCATCAAAATCACAAGTGCACAGTGAAAAGAAGGAGGAAATGCAGAGTGAAAGAGCCAAGCTAAAATCTGTCCAATATATCATCTCTTCATGTAAGTCTCGACTAACATAGAAAATAGGAGAGAGCTTGATGATTGGTTGAACTTGCTTTAACACATACTACTGGGAAAAGAGAAAAAGACACCAAAGATTGAATTATATTTTAAAAAAGTAGGAGAGAAAGAAGAAACAGTATTAAAACTGTTTGAACGGTCTTTGAACTGCTTGGGAAAAAAAAAAAAGTGCCCTCCAAATCACTTTCTTAACTTTTCTTATAGTTCAACAGCTGCGTTTTTCACAGCTCACATCTCAGAGTGGACCAGAAGAGGTGACTGGGCACATAAGAATAACACTGACGGGAAGGTATGTATGGAAGGTGCTAATCTTTTGCCATGTGTATAGATATGCAATCGTTTCACAGATAATCTCCAGTTTTGAAAATACAGTCATTCATTTTCAAACGAAGACCAAACTTGCTGTTGCCGTGAAGCTCTGGCCAGTTTATGGCTTAGCTTTAGCGCTCAAAAAGTTCTCGTGGTTACGGCCAGAGATATTCAGCTCGTGTAAATCAGCACAGCCCCAACTCCTTCTCTATCTGAGCTTCTCTGCCTCTGCCAGTGCATGGTAATTGTCTTCCTTCTAGACAGTCACTGCGTCAATAAGGCAACTGAAGGTGAAGTGATAGAAATCAATCTGCCTCTCATTAGTGAGAGGAATAGAAGTATGACTGGGCGAGGGATCGATGAGAAGGAGAGAAGATGTGTTAAGAATTGGCTAAAAGGGGACTTGAAGAAGGAAGTTAATAGTTATCCGATAGTTGAGAATAAACTTTGCCGCACTTCTGTATCACAGTGCCTCACATGAACAGTGTTGCATACATTCTGAGTATACACATTTCTAGATAAAACGAGTTCAGGGAAGATACCTCACGTCAGTCTCTGAAGTGAGGCAGGTGCTTTTCCATTTTCAGAGATTTTGTAGAGTTTTAAAATAAGAACCACACATCTGTCATATAGCGAGCATCGGAGTCTGCAGAGGTACTGAAACTGAGCCATGAACATGCACAAACTTTCTGTAGGTATGTGTGTGCATTTATATTCGCCTGCTCTCAGACACACAGAAGCACACAAAAATAGCACGTGTACAATTGCATGAGAGCCACTTATAAATATTTTTTTTTCCCTTTTTACTTCTAAGGAGCATACTCCTGTATTTGTAGCCCAAATTACTTGCAAGACCCAGGACTGATCTGTCTATAAGCAGAAAGTGAGGTGAGGAAATCTTTCACTCCGAACGCAATGACGAGTATATTATTGAAGTAGTTCTGGAACGGTTTGTCTGGACATAAGAAACGGAATGGCTGTGCTGCTGGGAAGCCACCTTTCTCAGGCCGAGCACCTTGCATTTTTCACAACACAAATATGGCGCCACTGCTTCTGGGACACAGGCCAGCTCATTTAAATGCAGCGCTCAAGATGAGGGAAAGGCAATTTGCCATGACACCTTTTCCATCTTGCTGCCTAGCTCACTGCTACACTTACAGATGGCCAACATTTGTGTCTTAAACATTTATCTTGCAAAATATAGACTTCTGTATAAAAAGTATTTAGTGCTGCAATATATTTCCCTTAAATTTCAGTTTTCATCTTGTTTCAATCTTTAGGAAACATTTTGAAATTTCAGATGTTGTTTTTTCTCCTTTTTGTCACCTTCCTTCTGTCTCTCACTGTTTTTGAACACAGCAGATGTTTGCCAAGGTTGAAGGATTCAGGAACAGGGGGTGTTTATTTTGTCCTTTTTTTTCCACTTAGTAATTATTTAAAGCTTTACCTATACTGGTGGTGAAGTGCATTCAGAGTCTGGCTAGCAGAAGTTCTCAGCATCTTACCACACCTCCCCATGAAGTAAAGTATAAGGCAATTAAAAGGTTATACCGGAATCACATTTGTTTCTCTTTAACCTGTGCTGCCAGTTTTCTGAAGCTTTTAAAATTGCAAAAGATGCAACAGTAGATAAGCATTATTTAAAATCTGAGCATTGGGATCTTTCTTGCAGTCAGTGGCAGACGGAAATTATTATTGGAAAAGAAACAGAAGTGACAAATTTTACAAATATTTTGGGTGAAATAATGCACTTTGTCCCAATTTGAACTTTGAAATACAAACAACTTCAAAATTAAATGAGTCTTTAGAAGACTCCGCTAATTATCTCTGTGCCTTGTACATGCAAGTTGAGAGGAGACCTTGGCTGAAAAGTAGGGTTTTGAGTTCACAAGAAACGAAGAAACTGTGTCTCTTTACAACTGGGCTACATCCCGAGTCAGACGGAAATAAGTAGCTTTCAAATTCCTGGTGAACTGGAATTTCTGAGAATATTTTCTTACGAATACACCAGAACATGTTGCTTCTAAAATAAAGCCTGTTTCATCAGAGTTCCAGATTCCTAGGCCTGCAGCAGTCCTCAAGGAGTCAAGGTGTACACGTTTTGCTGGTAAGTGTATTTGACATGTACCAGTTTATTTTTTTGAACAGATTTTTTTGCCAGGCTCAGTGGCAGCGTGTAGAAATCAAGATGAGCTGCTTCCTCACAGTAAACCTGTGTTTTACAACTTTGCATTGCTTTCTCAAAAAATGATGTGGCTGGACTTTGCTCCTGCCTGTTTAGAGTAGCCAAGATCCTTGTTTAAAGATTGTATTAGAAACTTTGGCTACTTGAAGGCTTGCACTGAAATCTCCATGTGCTTTTGCTTTTTTGCATGTGGGTTTGCTGTTTTGTAGTGACACAGACTAATTCAGGTCCTGTGTGAGAAGAGATGGATTCCACATGTCCTTCCAAAAGGGTTGCGGTATTAAGGGAAAACCTTGTTATGAGAAGGAGAGCGTGTATGTGATGACAAGTATTTATTCCCATTGAGTAAGGTGCAGAGAAGTGTTTTGACTGTTCAGTCATACCAGGTAAGATCAGGCTTTTGTGTGGGTTTTACTATGGCATTCACGGATGGAGATTTGAGAGCAGTTCTAGAGAGCTGCTCTTACATCCCTGGGGGTGTTGGAAAGACATCCCTGGGGGTGTTGGAAAGACATCCCTGGGGGTGTTGGAAAGACATCCCTGGGGGTGTTGGAAAGACATCCCTGGGGGTGTTGGAAAGACATCCCTGGGGGTGTTGGAAACATCCCTGGGGGGGTTGAAAAAACACCCCTGGGGTGTTGGAAAGACATCCCTGGGGGTGTTGGAAAGACATCCCTGGGGGTGTTGGAAAGACATGTGGATGAGGTGCTTAGGGACACCATTTAGTGGTGGACTTGGCATTGCTAGGTTAACAGTTGGACTCGATCTTAGAGGTCTTTTCCAACCTAAAAGATTCTATGAGTCTGCAATCTGAACTGTGGCTGTGTGCTATGCGTACGAGGTGGCTAATGACTGCCTTTGCCAGATCTTTTATAATTTGTGTCTATTATGAGCAATAGACTTTTTTTTTTTTTGGCCCTCTGGGTTGGCAAAAGGTTGCCAGCAGCCCAACTCTTCCCATGGTTACACGCAGCAACCCGAGAGCACTCGGGCTTTGTGCTTGGTTGGGTGACGAGCGCAGGGTGGTCACCGCAGCGGCGGCGGCGGCAGCCTCGCCGCAGAGCAGTGCGGGAGGAAACGCGGAACAATCGGCAGGGAAATCCAACCCAAAATAACAAGCTGGCCTCCACGAAAGAAAGGTCACTGCTTGAAAGCCGTTATTTGAGAGCGGGGAGGGTGGTGGTGGTGAAAAAGAGTGAGCGAAGGAGACTCAATGCCCCTGCGGTTCCAAAGAATTCGGTTTTGTAAGCAAAACAATGCAGGAGAACAATGTGAATACTTGCAGTGCTTTCCAGGCAGTAGATGAATTTATATTTTTTTTTTTTCTTATAGAAAGTAAATTGGAACTGCTTCCATAAACAATAGGCATTGGCTACAGAAGAAAGTGTGAGCTTTTGCAGAGGTTTAAAAATAACCAAAAGTAAGGAGTGGATTGGCAAAGCGTTCTGTTTTCTCAGAATAGTAGGGAAAATGCAATGCAGCCTCAACATTTGAGGAAGAGAAAGGCTAAGAAAGCAGATTGGGTGACATAATATGGTAAACTTCGAATCTGCCAGATTTTGTTTTAGAAGGCAGTGTTTGATGATAGGTTACCTCACGATGGGAAGACTGAAATGGATTGCAGACTTTGCCAGCTCTTTCCCCAAACACTTAAAATCTTTCAAAATATTGTTCTCCAGTAGACCATTTTCTTTCCAACAAATTATACTGCTGTGTACTGTATCTCAGCCCAGTTTGGTGCTTAAAGCTGCCCATAACTGAATATTCGTGAATTCCAAGTGAAAATGATGATTTGCTGTGTTCATACAGTACCTGGCACAGGGTGCAAGAGCACAGCATAAATAAAACCCACCCAACCCCCTCAATGCATTAACCTCAGCAGCTTTGAGTTTTTAAAGGCACGTGCTTTGCTCTATCTAGCACGGAAAAAAAAAGTTACGTGTCGGTGTTACCTGATCCCTGACTTCTCTAATTACACTTGTGCTAGCATTACAGCAGTGGCAGATCTGTTATTGGAGAGGGTTCTCATACTGTTAAAGCATATTTGATTTTTCTGAATGAAAATAAGCTGCCCAGTATGCCCCAGCAATAAAACACTGGCTGCCATAAAGAAGATTTGGTTCTTTAAAGCATTATTTTTTTTTTAATTCTAGTGTAGGTGAGTCTCCAATGAGGTAATAGTCACAAAAATGTTATTATTACAGCAAAAAGGCCTTTATCATATAGATGTTGAGGAGAAGAAAAAAAAAAAAGAGGGACTCATGGTTTTGCTATCTGTGTTGATAAATGCAAATTTAATTACTCTGTATAGCTTTCATTTGGACCAAGTGACTATATGCTTTCTTATTTCCTTCTCCCATTAGAAATATAACATAACTGGCTTTTATAGGTATTTCAATGCTAGTGTCCACCTTTCCTGTCCCTTGTAGTTGCACATGAGTCTGTACATTTTAGTTTTGCTTTGACTCTTGCAATTGAACTTCTCTGAAGTTCAGAATGACTTAAAAATACCTTTGGGATATAAGTTGTTGGGGTTTTTTGGTCTTGTAAAGTTTCCTGGCAAACTGCTTGTGTGCACCAGCAAAAAGCTCAGGGTACCTGGCCATCTGAACCTCCTCCATCAAGCCTGAAGCAGACCAGGGACAGCTGTGGCTCGGTTCTTTACGATAAACCTCAGGGAACAATCTAGCTAAAGGGGTTCAGAGCCTCCTCCCTCTGTGGGAGGTGTTACACTGCACAACCAACTTAAATCCTGACCCTGACTGGTCTCCTGGGCAGAGCAGCTGTTAAATTCAGCATCAGAGCCTTTGGTCCCCTCAGCTCAGGACAGAAGCCTCCTCCAGAGTCCCCGCCTTGGGTCTCCATGGATGGACACACATCTGTAGCCTTCTTCCCTGGGAAACTGCAGAGAAGCTGGCCTGTATAGCTGTTGGCACAACATTTGGGTAGAATTGCTGTGTCACAGTTGGCCATTCAAGCCCAGGCTTCACTGGCAATGATAACATGGTCTAAATGGCTCACTCGAATCTCTTCCAGGCTAGTACGGCATCAAAGACTGCTCATGCTGGTGGGTGGATGTACGCAAGCCTCTCATGACCGGGGCAGTGGTATCAACCCCAAATCAGATTAAGACCTTCTCACAGTGTGGGTGAAGACTGAATCAACCCCAACATGTGGAAATGGTCCTCTCTAGCTTAACGGCCAGGTAAATTGTGTATAGGCCAATGAATGCGTGCTTGACTTAATCAGAAGGCTTTCAAACCTTCGGGGCTAATGTTCTTGCACCTTCAGAGTGACAGTATCGCTCAGCTTTTTTCTCAGATGTATTGTTGTCTCACAAACAAGTGATATGCCTCTTCGAGACCTTGGCTGCCGTGCCATGTGCATTAGAAAACCTGGCAGGTAACTGAGTCACTGTGAAGAGGGCTGCAAGTTGATACCCACCAGGAAAACATGAGGGTTTTGGTAGTTTCTGAAGCCTGAGGAGCAGGAAGGGTTCCCTGAGCCAGGCAAGAGCAAGCACAGTCATAGAGGCTGTTATGATTTAAGGCAGCTTTGGTGATTAACTGTAAAAATAGGATAAAGAGCACTGTATGGGAGACAAATAACCTTTATGTAAGACATGACCAGGGGCATGGTGCCAGGCTATCACTTCCAGATTTGGAAGTATTCAGTGTTTTGTATGTCATGATGGAAACTTTTGAAAAATAGGATTTCCTCTTCAGCACACGTGAGTGACGCGTGGCAGTTTGCATGCTGCTGTCGTGCTCACCTGTACTCCTCTCCTTCCCTCCTTATTTCTGTGGGCATAGCAGCAGGGAGGAGCTGATGTGTCTCAGGGAGGTCATATCTTGCATAGATATCTCAGCAAGTATCTCCAAGCTACAGCAGGATCCAAGGTCTGTATGGACCAGGATTTCTGGACAGGGCTTCTCAAAAATGTGGGCTGTAACAACTGAGACCCAAGGAACTCACAGTGTCAGCTTTGAGAACAGCAATGATTTCCAACCATTCCTTCTGTCTACGCTTCCAACACTCAATCAGTCTAATTACTGCTGGGCTGTTGCCAATCATGTTATGAAATGTTGCAGAGGTTAAAGAAAAAAACAAAAACCCCCTGTGGTCTAAACCTCAGGAGGAAGAAGGCATCTGTCAGGACAAGCTCTTACCAGAAATGGTTTAAAGAATCCTTGTTTACTAAATCTTTCAAGTCTGTAGCTAGTTCAAAGACACCTCAGTCCTCCTCATTAGAAGAGCAAAAGAACAACTGAAAATCCCTCAGTCTGACTAATTAAAAGCAGGAACTTTGTGTGCTGTGGTGTGGCAGGCATTCGTGTGTTGGGTTTTTTTTTTTCTTTTGCATCTACCAAGGTGATAATTCTGCCCCTGTATTGAAATGTGAGCAAAGGAAAACTTTCTCAATTGCATTTGGATTTACTCCCATCATTTGTAAACAGTGTTAACATAAAGATAACACATGCAGTGAGTGTGTCATGAGTTACCATGAGTGATAAAAGATATTAAGGCAGTTTGCTATTCAACACACAGCTCTTTTTCTCCTGAGGAGGGTGCATTCTTGAAGAAGTATGTGAGAGCAGAAGAGAATTAAAACAGAATTTCAGTCCTCTGCACAGTAAATGTACAATAAAGTGAAACACAGACAAATTGTGGCATTCATGGAGCATTGCAGCAGCTCTTCCATTTAGCAAATGTGATAATAATGACACCCCATATCACCCTTTTCCTGAGAACTGCCATAGGTTTGGGGACAATAACCTGCAGGGGCTTGAAATTTCTTACAGCCACCACATCTTCTGAGCCACAGCCTTGCCCTGGGATGGACACCTCTCACTGATTTTAGGGAAAATTGAATTGTGTACAGGCACATTGAAAAATCCCTGGCTTAGATCCCACTGATGCATGGCTATAGCTCTCAGGCACTTCTCCCTCACCCATCTCTGCAGGGCTTTCATTATGAATTAATTCTCTCCACTTTATTTCCAAGGAATATCAGCTGACATTCACAGCCTCTCTGGTGCTCCCCAAGCTTCATATTACACCTGAACGGTCATTTTAACTGCCTGGATCTGGCCTGTACTTCAGCTTAAGGGAAAAAGCTACACATTGATTGAGTTTTGGTGAAAAAAAAACCCGGAGCCTTCAGCTGTAAATTTATCTTGTGTTATCTGTCTTCAAGGTTCATTCATATTATACTTTGCAAATGACAAAACAGCGATGCTTTTTATTAAAAACAATAGTGCTTTCATAATTTTGATGGAAAAACAATGGTGCAGGGGGTGATGATTACTAAATATAACTCCTGTGTCTTCCCCAGGGCCTGGGCAGAGCGAGGTGGAGTTCGGCCGTGGAGTCTCCCTGATCCTGCCGTGGATATCGGCATCTGCAGCACCTGGGGTCCATGGCAAAACTCTTTCCTCCAGAGGCCAGGAGCCGAGTCTACAGTTTCAAGCAGGGTAATCACCTTTCCGAGGTAATAACAAGCACTTCCTAAGAGCAGCTGTTGTTTAAGATAGCTCAACAGCAATGACAAGAATGTGGTTAGAAGTTTGATCCGTGCTTCTGCGCATGGCAGACACCTTTTAATAAAACACCAGTCAGACACTTGGCATTTTTTGTGATTCATGTTTGTCTGTGTTCCCAACCTTGTTGCCCCTTGCACTGTTATTTTGCAGAAGGATATATAGGAGAAAATATATGTATGGTGATATAGTTTAGGGGTGAACTTGTAGTGTAGGGTTAACGGTTGGACTCGATGATCCCAAGGGTCTTTTCCAACCTGAATTGTTCTATGATTCTATGAAATTATGCTTATTCAGGGAGAGCCATAGTTTTAAACTGTTAAAAATGCAGAGGGTACATTTTAAGGTCTTTAAACCCAACTAGGTCAGAACCTGAGAGCTCCAGAGTTTGTACTGCAGTTACTTCTTCTGCTTTCTTCTGTGCCCTGGGGTATGAAGTGGGCATGTTTCAGGGAGTGGAGGAAGCAGATGTGAGGAAGGTGTGTGCCTGCAGGCAGCCCAGAGAGCTGGTTTGCAGCCTTGCGTTACAAACTGGTCTGCTGTTGCCATCTGCTGGAAAAATCCTCACGTAGGCAGCAAGCACGAGTGGTGAGGAGCCTGTGGGGTTTTTTCACGGAAATACTCATAGATTTTTTTGTGCTTTTTAAGATAGGCTTTTTCTCTGCAGGTCCTATATGAGCTGCCAGATGTACACACACCAGGCATATGTGTACGTGTCAGCTGAACACAGCACTAGAGTCAGTTTGATTGCTCATCTGTTATTACTCTGCAGGGTGAAACACCGTCAGCCAAGACCAAGGTAAGAGCAAAACCATTCCTCCCTGAAATGCCTGCTGCTACAGAAATCATCCTTCCTTTCTCTCGCAATTCTTCTGTCCCCCTCATTGCTGTACTGTGCCTGCAGGCCCGTTACATGAGCTGTGCAATTCCTGTTCTGCACGTGTCTGCACAAAAACTACGTTATGTGCAAAACCTTTTGCACAAGGAGGAGGCCTAAGGGTCCTGTCCATCCAAACACATTAAATCTGGACTTTATTTCTACAATATTTTCACTTAGTTCTTTCTTAAACTATTGAGCCCAGAGAAACACTTCTGCAGTCTGCTCCCATGGGATTTTCAGAGGCATTGAATATAATTTTTTTCTTTGGATAGCTTTTACTTGCAGGAGGAGTCTTCAACCATCCTTTTCTTTTTGTAAAGATTCCCTGGCTCATCGTTCAGTAAAATGTAAGAGCACAGGTACTCTTATAGGTGGATTTGGCATTGCTACGTTAGTGGTTGGACTTCATGATCTTAAAGGTCTTTTCCAACCTTAATGGTTCTATGATTCTATAATATTGTGGGACAGGCAAAATCTCTTCTTGCTTGCAAGCAGCAAGACAGGCTGCTATTTGCCACAGGCATTCTTACACCAAGTCATCAGTCCCCAGTTATCTATGAGGTGTAATTTCCATGACCTTAAAACCATTGCTGGTGGCTGATCACCTTCAGCTTGCAGGACTGCAGGAATCTGAGCAGGTGCTAACAAAGGGAGGAAGGTTTTAGAAAATGTCTTTGCTGTTGACAAGGTTTTAAAGTCTCATGCTCAAAGCAGAAGTCAATGGGCTGTGAATCCACACACGCTAATGCTGAGAATAAGAGGACGTGTGACTTCTCTATCTCTAAGTTCTACTTATGTGACATATAAACTGTCCTGTAATGTGCCTTTGAATTCCAGAACAAGGGCTATTTAAGGCTCAAGCACTGGCCAGAGATGTTATGGGCTTTTTCAGGTGGCACAGGGAATTGCCACTGTCTTTTCGTCAGGTGGAGAAGGTTTAAAGGCAGGGCAAGTAAGCCCAGACCAAGACAGTATTGGTTATGTTCTTTGACATCTAGTTAGCTCAGTGTGGGGACAGAGACAACTTGTACCTTTACAAGGCTATTAGTTAGCTATTATTAACCTTCACTGGCAGATCCAAGCACCGTCAATTATGCTGATCGTCCCCTGATTTCAAATTAACATACACAAACCCCAAGCATCTACTGTGGCTTGTAAGACTTCTGTGAAATAGCAAAGACTCTGCAGCCTCTCTGTCATGCCCTTCTTCTGATCCCCAGTCCTTTTTTCTTTTTTTATTGCTGCTTTTCCTGTAGATCTCAAACACTGCATCAACTGCATCACTGCATCAAATTCTATTATTTGATCCTACCAAGAAAGCTAATGAATGGATACTTGCTGCTCAGTTCAGAAGAATTGCCTGTGACCCGCTTTTACCCTCCCTGCAAGGACTATTTTAATCAGTTACCCATCCAAAAGCTCTTGAAACTGCAAATTCAGAGTGCGTGCATTTCTCCTCAGATACCTGTCTTAACTAAGATGCGTGGGGAAGGCCCTTCTGATGTTTCAAGCTCCTACTACCATGTAGGCAAATGGCTTCTGACAGGCTTTCAAACATTATCTCTCCAAGCAGCTCTCTTTCTTCTGGTTAAAGGTTATAGGAGGCTTTCAAAAGTATTCCTAGCATGGAGTTACTTAACTGATTAAGCAGAAAGTGGCCTGCCAAGTCCCTTAGGAGTTCATCGTACTAGTGTTAAGAACTCTCCATTTAAACCTTGGTGCTACCATGTTTGCTGAATATGAAGAGGCAGTCTAGAAACGTCCTTAGAGCTATTTGTGTGCCTGCTTTGGAACAGCAGGTTATTGCTGCAAAGATGTCAGGTGATACAAATCTACAAAAGCAAATTAACACTGGGTAGACTTTAGAAGCAATGGTTCTTTCCCCAGCACTATTGTCTGTGCTGATTTATCCATCTATATTTTTGCAATATGTAGGACAAAATATATATGTATTTTTAAAATACATATATATATATATCTATCTATCTATATATATATATATATATCTCTAAGCTGTGCCAGGCATCTTGATCCCATTACAGCAAATCTAACTGTTCTTGTGCATAAGCAATAAATCTGTGAGAGTCTGTGTATGCAATTGAATATCACTTCCACTTAAAAAGATTGATCTGTTTCATCAAACTGGCTGCTCAGAGAGACCACATAGCTAAATAAAAAAATTCATAAGGCATATTCATTAAGTCTGCACTTTAAACATGCTATTCTTATTGCCTGATATCCTTTAGTTCTTATGATGGACAAGAGCTTCTGCATGCACGATTTCCACTAAATCTGCCTACCTCTGCTTCTACCATTGACCAGTTTTTTAGGCTGTCGCAAGACAACCTCTGAAAAGAGACAATGTTTTTATGCAGATGTAAGAACTTCTTTCTCTACAAAATAAATCTATCATGTAAAATATAAGGATGGAAAATAATAAATAATGATAGATTTGTTCCTCCAAAAATGCAGTACCTCCACCCCAACAAAATCCTACTTTCCAGCCTGGCAGTGCTGGCCCATCTCGATGAAAGAGCTGCAGATGTGCTTCTTTGGGTTCTAATTTCCTATAGATTCTTAGTGCTTGAGGGGGACAGATGTAAAACAATTTACCATGGGTCAGTAAACTGTTGTAAGTTAGCGTTTGCTGCTAAGATTTAATCCAAAACCCACTTCCTGACATGATGCAGTCGTTCAAGGGGACCATGATTCAAGTGACATAAGCAGGACAACTACACAAAACGTCTCATGTGCTTTTGTTCTGGACTTTCTATCCAGAACTGCCTGGACTATGTATCCAAAAAAGAAAAATCCACACAGAATCTGACTCTGATATGTATTTGAACAACAGGTCAAGTAAGAAAAGTGTGCTGGGCCGTAGGAATGTAATTCTCTAGCGAACCTGCCCTGCTGAAAAGTGCAGGGACCAATCACCTTCTCTTCCCCCTTCTCCTTCCTTAGTCTCAGATATATAAGGTATTTGGTGGTGTCTGCTAGTTAGGTTATTTGTGACCTAGTCTGTTTAAGCTTTTGTGTGTAAGATTTGGACAAATTGTCTCCTGCTTGGTGTAGGGCTTCTTAAGGCTGCATCCATAGTATTACTTGAAGTTGCATTGGTGATATTCTTAAGGCATGTCCTCAATGTGTCTCTTACTATCTTGCCATTTGTGATGCCTGAAGTTGGCTTGTTCTACTTAGATTTCTGATGGAGGGAAGCTAAATTGCCAACTCATATGGAAATTTGCGCTCACTGTGGAGTGACTTATCCTATCAAGTTTCTGTTATAGATTTCTGTGGTGCTGCTCCAGAAAGACTGACATGACCCCATTGTTGGCAATTCTTATTTCTACAATAGTGTAAAAGTACTACATTTAATACTACTTAATATTATTTTAAAAGACTGTTTTTAAAGCTTTACAAGGTGTTTAAAATTATACCTGAAAGACAGAGAGAAGAGGGCAATGCTCCTTTTTTGTATAATTATTTTTCATTCAAGAATTTCCTGATGGGAATGTGGGTTTATATATTTAGTGACCCTTAGAGGATTTCTTCTCCACATGTTTTTGAGCCTTCCCTTGAGCCTTATGTAAGCTGTTTGCCCCAGCAATTACTTCCATAGGCCTTCAAGCTGTTCCATGAATAACTGTCTCTTTTTGTTGTTTTGAGCTCCAATACTCTGACTTGGTATCCTTTGTTCTTATACTAACAACAATGGTGATCCTCTTGCCTTTCCTCTTTCTTCCTTTACTCAGCTGGTTACATTTAGGACTACATAACCAGGCATTTGGTCTCCTCTTTGCTGGTGAAACTAATGTGTTACGGTACCTGCGGAAAGCTGAGCAGCGTGGTGGCGAGCAGAACAAATTCTTTCAATGGCATTTTGTCATTTGTCACTGAAATTTGCCGGTCTTCTTTTCTGACTACATTCTCAGTGGCTCTGTTGAGGTGCTGTGGAGCCACCAGTGACCTCATCAAGGTAGTGGGCACCCACTTTACTTAAATTGTGACAGCAGACAGTTAGCTACGTTGGTCATTATTTCTGTCCTCACTCTTGGCCTTAGCCTGCGTGCTTCTGTTGTCTGTTTCCCTGCACTGAACTTCTGCAGTGTGCTATTACCATTAGAAAACTCGGGTGATGAAAAATTCTTCCTTCAGGTGTTTGCATCTCTGCAAAGCAAATACCAAAGAAGATAACACAGCTCTTTCCCACAGACGACCTTTCATCCCTTACAGCATCAGAGGCACAGATCTGGTTGTGTGCTCAGCTGTTTCCAGCTCAGTGGAAGCCAAGGTAGGTGCCTAAATACTATTGGAAAGCTATGCAGGCTCTGCATGACAGTGACAGCTTCTTGCCAGCATGTGTGCAGCCCCTACCCCAGCTGGGTGTCCTCTGGGACACCGGTGAAAGAAGAAAACCTCTCCCTAGCTGGAGCAAAGGCTGCTGCAGCGTGCGTAACCCGTCACACAGCATGGGAGACAGGAAGACCCTTTCCATCAAGGGCTAAATGGCACTAAAAAGCCTTTTGCAGGAAAGCCAGAACAATAGAGAACCAAAGTAACCTTCAATTCTCTCGGCAGATTTGGGCACGAAATGCAGGAGGAGCAGCACTGGCTCGGTGCCACAGCTCTGCATGCAGTGGGGATGGAGAAGTTGCGATAACGCGTCTCCTTGGCTGAGGCTTTAAAAATAAGACAGTCACTTTTTTGTTGGGTTTTTTTTTTTAAGCATTACATAAAAGCTCCCCTCAGAAGGCCAAAGGCGGCTGTTTTCTTAGGACAAGAAAGCCAGGAAGAGGCAAAAAACATCAGATAAGTCTGGATAAAAAACTTGGCTAACCTATTTTTCCCCTCTCTTCAACAGCCAAGTTTGAAGCACTCTACAGAGCCCTGTCTAGGAGGGAAAGCAGAGCCAGCCACTGAGCGACGACATCCGTGCTGGGGTAAGGACCAGCGCTCTCGCTGCCTTGGTGTGGGAGCTCCTGCCGTCCCGTTCCCTGTGGTGGGAGTATTTCTCCTCTCATCCAGGCTACCCAGAGATCTTCTAAGAAGTCCCATCCCCTGCCAGCTCCTAACACAGCACCTGAGTGTTGGCAAAACGGGGCTGGTGACACACATTGGAGGCGTCCCCGTCGCTCTGTCACCGCCGAGAATGTCCAGTCCCCAAAGAGCATGGCAGTAACTTCAGCCCTACCTCGGGCTCTGCCTAAACCCCCGGGGGTAGACACCTGCCCTGGGGTTCCTAGAGGAGAACCTGGTCAAGTCGAGAGCTCCAGGGCTTGCAGGTTTCGGGGCTTTGCAGTTGTGGGGCTTTGTCACAAGGTGGCAGGGATGTGACACTTTCTGGCAGTCTCCTGCTCAGCCTGCCACAGGCACCCTCTTCCAAGCCTCACTGCTGGCCTCCTTGCTATCTAAAAATACATGGAGTTATCAGCAATCTTCTGTCATTTTCTTTGAAATTGGCCTTGGGATGGCTTAAAGGGAGGGTAATTAGTTATTTGAAAGCTTCAATATTTTACCTATTCGCACGAAAAAGAAAGGAAATAAACTGCTTTGCGTCCTTCTGCCTCAAAGTCATGGGGATGTGGAGAAGTGAGGAAAGGGCTGGCCTGGGTCAGCCTGTGCTAAATCTCATCTCTGGCTGCTGCTGCTTTCGTGGGAAACCCGAAAGCTAGGATGATTAAAAAGCAGGCAGCCCTTATGTCCTGAATCACAGGGATGATTTCTCCCTAACTGACTGAAGATGGAAAATCATTCTTGTAACTTAAAAGAAAAAAAAGGTATATGCATATATGTGTGCATATATATATATTTTCTAATGCAAAAGGAATATTTTATTAGCTCTGGCTTCCTAGAGTGGACACTTGGGTCTGGGCTTCTGAAAGCAAATACCTGCGCATGTAGAAGACCAGTTCCTTTCTTTTCACCATGCTTCGCAGTTATCTTTTACATTCGACACGCCAGGACTTTTTGCAAGGTTGCTGCTATGCTTTCTCAGAGGTGTTGCAGGCTACCGTGGTAGGAAGCAAAACCTTTGTCACTGCTCGTCAGATATTTTCATGCCAAATTCTATCTGGTAATGATAAAATAGATTTGTGTTAATAAGCGACTAATAACCATCAGGTAATTATTTAGTTGATCTCTAGAGTTCGAGATGATCGTTGTCTCTTCACGCTTGCTTGCCTGGCAGGCTTTAGAGGCATGAGATTTTCATTACTTTTAATCCGAGCTACATGTAGTGAGAGACTACTCAGCTGTCACTCTGCAGGAAACATCCCTATCATGCAGCAGGAGGTAACAATAACAAATTGCTGACATCGAAATTCAGCTTTGCAGAAACCTGCTGCTCCATAAGTAGTAACCTGACCACGGCGAAGCAGAGACATTGACACAGGAGAAGGAAACAAGCAGAAAATGCACTCAAGTAGAGCCGGTAACATCATAAAATAATTATCTCTGAGCTGCTGTTCACTGAAAAATCACTTTTTGAGCGCAATGCAGTGTCCCAAGGAGAGGTTTTTGTGGGTCAGGTGAATGTACTCCCTGTTTCATACTGAGGCTCTTGAGATTTATGTCCTCTTTGAGGTGGAGTTTAAATTTCCCTTTATGTGAAAAAAGAGTAATCAGAAGTTTTGCCAGCGATCTAAAGCACAGATCCACAGAACTAAGGAAGTTGGAGCTGTTACATCCTCATTATTCAACTTGAGCTTAAATAATGAGTGCATGTATTCCCTTGCAAGCTTGCAGTTTATTCAAATACACCGAGGAAACCAGCTCTGAAGTTCAAGGAAGGCTCGAGGGAGGGAGGGGGATCTTTTCTTAACATGTGTGCAATTCAGCTGTGGAACTCATCGCTGCAGGACAGCATTAAGACCAAAAATATAACAAGACACAGAGAGAAATGGAGTTTACAGGTGAGTAGCACATCTAATGCAGGAGCCGGTAAATGGTTGCTTTTAATTTGCTGGCTTTGCTTTAAACTGAAAGCTAGTGGAATTTTTGAAGAAGGTGGTGAAGGTCTTTTTACCTTTCAAAATTAAAGCTGGTGAGCTTCAAGGTGAAACGGTTTCATCATGGCTAGTCACTGTTTCATTTCAAGAATGTAGGGTCTCTCCCATTTGATTGTTGTGTGCTTTTAGTCTAACCAAGGAATTGATAGGATCTTGTGCATTGGTTGAACTGAAGTAAAGCAAGTTCCATTTGTCTTCAGTACAGCTTTATCATATTTAAGGGGAAAATACAAAATAGCAAGGCCTGCTGGATTGCCCCAAGCTTTTACAGTTAGTTAGTTTAAACTAACAGGAATATGTTTGAAACACATTTTCCTGAAGAAGAGCAATGTCTTCTGAAGTTGGCTGCCTTCAGAAACAGAGAATTGGGTGTAAAATAAGGAATCATAGATAGAATGTGTTGGGTTAGAAGGGACCTTTAAAGGTCATCTAATCCAAGCCCCTTGCGCTAAGCAGGGACAGCTTTAACTAGATCAGGTTGCTCAGAGAGCCCCATCCAGCCTGACCTTGACCATCTCCAGGGATGGAGCCTCCACCACCTCTCTAGGCAACTCGTTCCAGGGTTGTGGAATGTCCATTCCTGACCACCAACCCCCAAGGCTCTGCTGTAACACCCCTTGAGACCTAACAAGACACGTCCTGGATCCCTCTCTTTTATCTTTTGGTCACACCTTTCAGGAAAAGCCCCCAGATTCAATTCAGGTATTTAATATCGAAATGAACTTCCCTGGGAAAATCCACCCAGGCCCTGAATCCGCTGCCAGGGAAAAGCCTCCAGATCTCAGACAGGACTCGTGAAGGTGATTTAAGTTCCTGGCAAACGTACATTTGGGCAGGATGGTTCACCACACCACCTGGAACAGCATCAAAGAAATTGTCAGGGAAATGTGAAGATCTGCTAAAATCTCTATCTTCTCTGATGTTTTGGTTTGTTTTTAGTTTTGAGCATGATGGACTTCTTGAATTGACTACAGATTTCTCACCAGCCTGGACAGACTGAGGTAATCCTGAAAGAAAAACTGTCCTTTTACCAAATTTCAACTATCTGCAGCCAGACTTGAAGTCAGAGATATGAACTTAATGTCAGAGCCTCTGTGATCTCTTAGTCAGAACAATCGATTTATTCCTCTAAGCTATCACCAACTGCGTTTTTCTCTAGTTCCTGAGAACTCTGCTTCTCTGGCTGTTCATGGCCATAGCAACTGAAAAACAGACTCCATAGGAGAAAAAGCATCAAACAATACCCTCTGCCAGTAAACAGGGAAAAATATGTGTATATATATATGAGACACAGAAGAGGGAGGAGGTATTCATGGTCAGGCCGAAATTTAGTTTTGAGAGGTTTTTCCACTAGAGGACAGAGATAGCCTAGGGTAAGAATAACAACAAAGTCATGTGATTTTGCTTTGTGCTTTCTGCCATAAGCCTTTTTTTTCTTTTTTTTTTTCCTTTCCTCTTCACACTTACCTCCCACCTGCAATTTTACAGGTCAGTTTTTTGCAGGTACCAGCGCAGCTGAGAATCCTGCTGGGAAGTTCAGGGCCCTGGACAGACAGACGGCTGTGCTGGTTGTGTTTATTTCCACATAACAGTTTGTCAGTTTAACAAAGACAGAGCTGTAAAATCAGAGAGAAAAATATGTCATATCTAGCCACCGCACGTATATATCACATTGAGGGGGGATTCATTGCTCTTTTCCTCTGATAGGATAGCCCATAGCTCTCTTTTCACACTCCTAAAGCTATGTTAAAATCATCAAGGGGTCAGCCACAAGCCTGCACTACTAAGACAGTTCATCTTTAAATACAGGCTGTTGGCTCTTCTGCATTACATAAGGATGGCAAAAGCATCTCTAATAGCAGACCGCCATTGCTTTATGTATGCATAATACAAAAATAGGCACACAAAAAAAAAGTTCAGAAAATAAAAATGCGCTCTTTGTCAGAGATCATGTTGCCAAGTTCCAGCCTACAGCTATTTGCAGCTGAGAAATAAAGCTCTAACTACAGTTTGTAGTGAAAAAAAATGACAGACCTTCAATTTTAGCCACTTTTTTTCATCATATACCAAATGCATGAATATGTCTAGTCCATTTAGAGAAGGCATTGCCTAAGCTGTTTTCTTTTGCATATTAAAAGGGAGTGTGAGTTTGCAGGGCCTGGCTCAGCAGACGGCAGGCTGTATGCAGCTATAATTCAGCCTTTCAGATTGCAGTCTGCTCAAAGTCGGGATGGGGCTGGAGTCTGGGCTTCAACGCTGGGGACAAGCGTGGAGAGAGGGATGGATGTTGGGTGGTCTGATCGGGGCAGGTCTGCTGCCATCACAGAGATGTCAGTGTGAGCCCAGTTTAGAGTCGCAGCTGATGTACAACTGCTAATTCTGTATGTTCCTTGAAGGGTATGTATAGTAAGGACAGGTTGAATTGCTCTCTGTTGAAATCACCACGTCACTTAAGAAGCCTCTGTGCTGGCAATTTGCTTTTCTTCCACCAGGCCTTTCAATGCTTTCATGTTTGCCCTTCAGAAGAGATGCACACCCCATACAGCCAAACAAGCTTCCGAAAGCGATGTGGAGAGCACAGGAATCTTACAAGTATGGGTAGAGCCTCGTGGACCTTTTCTCCTTTGCTTCTTGGTCCTTCACAGCCCTTACAGGAGAAACGTTACCTTTTTTTCACAGTGGGGAAACTGAGGCACAAAGATGAACCCAAAAGTCAAATTGCCTGCAGACCCCAAATCACAACATCAGCCCCACAAGTTGAAAGAGGTTTCCAGCAGCAGAGCAAACTCAGAGGTTTGTAGAACCAGCAGCACACAGAATCTCTCGTGTACGATAAACATTTTGTCTGTGATGTTATGCTTTTGCTGAGTTAATCTTCTTTTTCTTTTAATTGCAATTAAAAGGCCTGGTTGGGAAAAGCTCACCAGGTACCTTGGTTGATGAACTCGTAGTTGCATGAGGTCAGCGCCCTCAGCACGAAGCTGCAGCGTGCCTGCAAGCAGCATCTGCCGAGGTTGTGCTGAGAGGTCTTCTTTGGGGGCTCTCCTCTTCTCCAGACTGTACTTCAGCCAGTAAATAAAAGGTAAGATTTGTTATTTTGCTACTTTGAGGGTTCTGTGTGACCCCTAGCCTTTAGATAAGAAAATCTGATTTTTTATGTTTAACAAAACCCCTAAAACTTCACGTAACACCACCCCCTCCACTGGTGCTTGTGGGGAAAGGCTGCTCCACTGCTTTGATCTGTGGATTTGCTGTCGAGTCGGGTGCTGGCTGTGCTCAGCACCTCGGGATGCCATGGCTCTGGTTGCTCAACAGCTGAAGCGTGCAGAATTTGCGCCGACTGATGCCTGCACAGCTTCGTCGTTGTTTCTGGATGTAAGATTTGTCAAATGTCTTCTCCCAAACACCTCGCTGCTGTCAGAGCTCAGCGTTTGCCATATGTCACAGTTCGGTGCCCGAAGGTATGAGCTGCTCAGGCTTTGTTGGAACAAGGCTGGGCTTGACTTTGAGGTGGGTGCTTTGTTCAGAGACTTGTGTGTGTTTCCTGGTGAGGGCCTTGGGTAGCTCTTCACATCGCACAGATGAATTTTGGGTGATTTTGTTCTGACGTGTAATGTGTGCTTTTATTCTAGCGATGTGACACATATAATGCAAATATTTATTGATTCAGATTAGGAAAATATTCATTCTGTAAGTTGAAAAGTTTGGCTTTTGTCCTTAATTTTGAAGTTACAGATTCAGTGTAGCTCTTTACAGAAGGACTTTGGGTTTGCTCACCTTGTTTTAACACCAGGAAAAGCAGAGAGGTCAAGCAACCTACGCAAAACCACTTTCAGTGGCCACACCAAGGGGTTCTCCAACCCTGTGGGTTCAGTGGGATCTGAGACTGGTTCCCTTCTGTTGGAACCCAGAGTGGTTTGAGATGAACCATAGAATGGTTTGAGTTGGAAGGGAC
>NW_009732476.1:24964-46087 GCF_000703405.1 Apaloderma vittatum | reverse complement strand
TGCTGTCCCAGGGACACTCACTGCCCACTGAGACTCCAAGGGCTTTCTCCACAGGGCTACTTTCCAGCAGGACGTGCCCTAATCTGTGCTGGTGCCTGGTGTTACTCATCCCGAGATGCAGGACTCTGCAGTTGTCCTTACTGAACTCCAAGAGGTTCCCCTCTGCCCAGCTCTCCAGCCTGCCCAGATCTCGTTCGGTGGCAGCACAGCAACCCCTTCCAGTTTCATACCATCAGCAGGGCTGCGTCTGTGGTATTGCTCAGTTCTGGCGGGCACACTCCAAGCAGCCGAGATCAGCAAAGGCACGATGGCTACAGCGCTCTTCACATGACCGCCTGCCCTCTGAGAAGGGTGCTCCCCATCCTGACACCACATTTCTCACCCTGCTCCGCACCCTGCTTAGATATCATCATCTGTCAAACTGCAGATGAGGATTTATGCGCGGACAACCCTGCGGCTGTGCTTGGGAAGTGATGTATAATGTATGGGACAAGTACCAGCACGCTGGATTTTAAACTCTGGATGAAAAGAATGAGCAACAGTCGTCTTATTTGGCAGGGAAAGCATGTTCTGTTCAAGTCAGATCCCACGCACTGCAAACCAGCCCTCTTAATCCACCTGCCTCCCTGGTGGACTCTTTGGGACTCAACTGCCAAAGGAGATGAACCTGTAGAGTTTTGAGTTTGTTCTGTTGCATCAAGAAGAGTTATCTCCTTTGGGACATCATCTCCTTGTAGACGGAGAAAGGGAAGAATCCAGGGCAGATTTATTTACTTTTTTTTCCTGCATGGGCTGTGCAACCTGCAGCCCACAGGACCAGCAGCCAGCCTGGCTCTATCTCCTCACTGACACATGGGAGAGGTGCAGGCTTGGGTCCCTGCTGGTTTCCATATAATATCCTATGACAAGCTTTAGGGCAAGATGACAAAACCCAGTCCAACTCCACTGAACCACAGGCTGATGGAAAGATGACACTGCCTTCAGAAAGAAGCAGCAAGTGATTAAATTTCGTTCTCTCACCTCGTCTCCTCTTTTCCACGTAATGTTTGCCTACGATATAAGAGGAGCAAGGGAAATGCTTGGTATGAAGGAACAGGGCAGGACAATTCATTTTAGATGCTGGAATTTAAAATTGCAGTCTGGGCTGTGACATCCCCCGACATTTGCATTGAGGGATCCACCTTTGCTGAATTCAGACTCTGGTTGAAGGCACAATGCATGCAATGAGACAACATATAAATACATATTGCTAGCACGGAAGAAGCATCGATACTAAATTAACACAAGCATAGAGGTGAAGGATTGAAATTCGGGGCAGAAAAACATGACAATCAAAAATGAAAGGAAATAAAAAAGCTACTTCCAAAAATCATATCACTACTATTATAAATACACATTCTTGTGTGTTCTGCTTTAGATATGATTCTTATTCTAATATTAAAAGAATACACACTAACCACATAAGGCAAATATAAGTGTCAGCTATAAAATAGGAGTTTTCTCCACGTTCACCCAAGAGGAATTAGCTTTGTCTGCAGTCAGAAGTTGGAGCACCCAAATGGGAAGCACTTCACGTGTACCTGTCCTAGCACAGAGAGCACAGACCACCTCCAGCTGGGGAAATGCTTTAAGAGAGCAGAGGTTTACAAGCAAAGCCTAAGAGTTCCAGCTTCTCCTGCAGATACTTCCCCAACATAAATTCCTGGGTTCATGTAACCAACCTAAAGGTGCAAAAATCTGGGCAAATGGCTAAAAATACAGGCAGAAAAGGAGTCAGTGCTGTCTATTGTGTCAGAGGCTCTTTGCTCCTGTCCTCTGACCTCATGTTCTTTCAGCAGCCCATGGAACCATCAGCTGATGGACCCAAGTTTTTGGGATTAGAGGTAGGAAAGTGGGCGGCATGCCATGCTTTGTGCCCAAGTAGATTTTGCTTGGGTGAAGGTGGCAGAAATCGGGTTCTGGGTACCCACTACGCAACTAGAAACGTCCTTCAAGCCTGTAGGGTCATCCTCAACCAGGGGTAGCACTCAGCTGGCCCCTTTTTCTCTCTTCTTCCCTCCCTCCCTCCTGAGGTTAATGATTTTTTCCTGAACAACTCCAGCAAGGAGCTGCTCTCTGCTCTCGCTAAACATCAAGCCACGAGACAGGGAACAAGAGAACCGCAAATAACGCTTCAAAACTTAGAACAAAAAGATAAAAGCTCCAACAACGTCAACCCAACCTGCTGGTGCTGTTTACCACAAAGGCCTCATAATCCTCCAGATGAAAGGGGGCCTTTTGCCGTCTTTCAGGTAGAGAGACAAAGCTAGCAGCTGATGTGATAAAAATGCTGTGATACATCCCTTTCATCACGGCACTCAAAACAGTAAGTACATGAAAATTATGGTTTGCGTACAGCAATTTCTCTTTGCTTACACCACACATTTCACTTAACTACAACCTACCCCACTAGACAAACAAAAACAAAAACTCCGCGATACACTCAACTACTACTGTTAAAAGCCTGATTTAGACCAAAGAATATTAAGAAATTCAGATAGGTTGTTAAGATTTCCCGTAAATGAAACTCAGTGCAGCACAGCGTCAAACGCCTATTAGGAATAGAATATGAATCTGCAAGCTATTATTTTGATATTTCTCTGCTTGAAACCCTATATATAATCTGCACTGTATCGCAAAGCACCGGTAACACAGAACCTCTTACTTTCAGTTTTATGGCACAACTAAAGATAGAATTGGGTCCACTCCACTGATGCGCTGTCACGTGTGCGTTGCCAAATTCTGGTCTAGGAATGAAGAGACTGGAAGTTTCCTGGTGGTCACTTGGACTTTTGTGGTGGTTTGGCCCTGGCTGGAGGCCAGGAGCTCACCAAAGCCGCCCTATCCCTCCCCTTTTTCAGATGGACAGGGGAGAGGTAAGACGTAACAAGAGACCTGTGGGTTAAGATAAAAAGCAGTTTAATGTAGGAATAGCAAATGCCGCGCGCAGAAACAAAGCAAAACAGAGATTATTCTCTACTTCCCATCAGCGGGCAATGTCCGGCCGCTTTCCCAGGAAGCAGGGCTCCAGTATGAGCAGCAGTTGCTCCGGAGGACAAACACAAACAGCAAATGCCCCCCTACTTCCCCCTTGCTTTTATATCTGAGCTGACGTCATATGGCATGGAATACCCCTTTGGTCAGTCTGGGTCAGCTGGCCTGGCTGTATCCCCTCCCAAGATGTTGCCCACCCCCAGTCTACTGTTGGGGGGATGTTGGAAAACCACAGCCTTGGTGCTGTGTGAGCCCTGCTCAGCAGTAGCCAAAACACTGGGGTGCTATCAACACCCTTCTAGCTACCACTCCAAAAACCACAGCACCGAGAGAGCTGCTGGGGGAAGATTAACTCCACCTCAGCCTGACCCAATACCACTTTGAAGCTCAGCCTGACAACCAGCCCCATGCTCGCCCATCTTTGAGAGTGCAACCTCCGCTCTCAGCATGATCAACATCGACCTCTCCTCGTCTCAGCCAGGGTTGAGGGGAGGCAGAAGCCAACACCCACCCGCTCACGTGCCCAACACGAGCTGGAGACCCGTGGTAACTCTGGCAACGTGCTCAGATGTGGTGGGGTGGCAGGAAAACAGTTTTAGCTCTAAGCTAGAGAATCCTTGTGTTCACTTCTCCAGCCAGCTTTGACCTAGGCGTGGAAACGAATGGGGCTGAATCACAAGTTAGACATCGGCTGGAAGACCTCTACTGATTGACCTGGGTTATTTAACAGCATGTAGAGTTTCTGCAGGTTTGCTTTACTGGAGAGCTCCTCTGTTTGACTCCATCCAGAAATGCTTTCCCCTCCCAAACACCTCTAACACCATCCCCACAGGATGCGAGGCAGATGGAGCTCACTATCCCGTGAGCTTTCTCCCTGTTCTAGTTTCAACGGCAGCAAGAGGTACTGCCAAACGGAGATTCCTCTTATCTACCTTGAGCTATCTTCTTGGATAGAATCTGTTCCCCCGAGGTATCCATCTCTCTGCTGACTGCAGAGAGAGCCCAAAGATTAGTTTAATCTAGACAGGTAAGATTTAGATGGTAAAAAATGGGTGACATAAATCCTGCTTTTAGGATGAGGATTTACAAACGCATCAGGAGCCTACAGATGGGAACAGGCAGAAAGTGCCATTTTTAACAATATACACGGTGCCAACCTCACGCTGATCCCAGTGTTGCGCAAATCCTCTTAGAGACTTGCACTTTCAGAAAACTGAAATTTTGGCCTAATCCTCTCTCTAAAATGGACTTCTCCTCATTTATTTGTAAACTTTTGGGGCTAAACACCACAGACAGCATAAATCTGAACTGTGTAATCCATCACCACACTTGTTTTTTTTTTTTTGGCCAGTATGATTGAAAAATGGAGTAGGCATTTGTAAAGATGACAAGATGATCCAGAGCAATTATAATAGTTGATGATTGTACCAAAATATTGTTGAAGGATTATTAAAACCCATGCTTCAGGGCATAAAATGTATCTTCTTCTGGAACAGGAGGGCAGACTATCACATATCTCTCTACTGCACACTTGTTATGCACTCTTCTGAAATGTCTCCTGTTAAGGACAGTCATGAGATCTGACTGAGAAGACTGACACGTTTATACACCCTTTACATTTGTGAAGCACCCAGCATGACTGAACCCCGACTAGGAGACCCACAACGCAGTCCCAGCAGCTCAAGCTGGAATATTTGTTTAGATCAGAGGAAATCATGATAGTGAGGAAGAGGAGATAAAGACTTCTCTAAAAGAGCTGACTCATTAAAAATCACATTAATGTACAAGACAGTACACATT
The DNA here is from genome assembly GCF_000703405.1 of Apaloderma vittatum. Classification (NCBI taxonomy): domain Eukaryota; kingdom Metazoa; phylum Chordata; class Aves; order Trogoniformes; family Trogonidae; genus Apaloderma; species Apaloderma vittatum. The sequence goes on along the minus strand of NW_009732476.1, from coordinate 41,254 downwards.
AATGTACAGACACATTAATGTACAATTTCAGTCTGAAATTTTTCAATTTTTAGCCCTGGAGCTCCATCTGTTCATATCATAAAACCCTGGGTCATGGTTCGGGTCATGTAGACGTGCTAACACACGTGCAGATACAGGACTGATACCCTCAACGTCACGTGATGTTGAAGAGTGATGGATTTCACAGTTTTAAGTAATATTCAGTATCAGTTTGGAAAGTGAAGCATTCAAGCCAACACCACTACACAATACCAAAACTGATGGAGTCACAGGAGGTGCCTGTGTATGAAATCTTATAAATGTTTACAGAATTCATTGAAAGGTTTTCATTGAAAGCACAATCATAGAATGGCCTGGGCTGGAAGGGACCTTAGAGATCATTTAATCCAGCCTCCCTGTCGCCAAGGTCGCCACCTCTCGATTAGATCAGGCAACACATGGGGACCAAACGGGAAGCGAACCCGCCACCTTGACGTTGTTAGTGCCATGCTCAACTGATCGAGCTGCTTTCGTCTTTGCTGAATATATTGCTTTGGGGAGTTGGGTTTCAGCCACCACGATATGGGTGGTTTCATCCAATGCCATCCACACCAACCATGGGAGCAGACACCCAACTGTAAGCCAAGCTCCCTTCCACTTCTACAACTCAGCCTGCTTTTCCTGAAACAAGGCTAGAGCCACTACTAACATTCTGCCTACTCGAGTTTTGAATAGATCAGAAAGGTAATCCAACCTTTTGAGGCTTGGGAAGACCCTCACCTCTTTGCCAACAAGCTTTCACATGGTCCCAGCAGAGATCATTTGAGAAGACACATATTGCAGAGACAGTAAGGTAGCAACTTATGCCTCCAGTCTTGATTTTATTATCTAAGTTTTACAAAATTTAGTTTCACTGAGCAAGGGACTTTGCTGCTCACCACATTTACATGGGGCTCTTCTGACATGAAAGGCACTTAAAGGTTGAAGTGCTTCAAAGCCCCCACAACTCAGCAGATGGACATGCAATCAAATTAAAAATGTACAACTGCACCAGCCCAGAATTTTCCTTGCTAAACAGCTGCCTCCTGGTGTAAGGACGAGCTCCTCTGTTTCTGCTTAAATCTCGCAGACATCCCACAAAAATCTACAGAAAGATTTAATTCAGAGCCATATTTTCTGATTTCCTACTGCTGCATTCTTCAGGATTTGGTTTAATCTCACATTATGTCATTTATTTATTTCTGCTCTCTTCCTTCTTATTCATGTCCCCTCTAAACTAAACAGTCTGAAATTTTTCAATTTTTAGCTCTAGAGCTCCATCTGTTCATACCATAAAACCCTGGGTTGTGGTTCGGGTCATGCAGACGTGCTGACACGCACAAGCAGATACAGGATTGATATCCTCAATGTCATGTAGAGTTGAAGAGTGATGGATTTCAGAGTTTTAAGTAATATTCAGTATCAGTCTGGAAAGTTAAGCATCAGAGCCAACACGACCACACAATACCAAAACTGATGGAGACACAGGAGATGCCTGTGTATGAAATCTTATAAATCTTTACGGAATTCCTAATGCAACAACAATATCCCTGTCAAAGAGAGTCATAGAATCATAGAATTATGGGATCACAGAATCATAGAATCGTATCAGCTGGAAGAGACCTAGAAGACCATTGAGTCCAGCCTTTGTCCCAGCCCTATCAGCCTACTAAAAAATCCCCCCCAACACAACATCCACCCATCTCTTAAACCCCTCCAGGGGCTGTGACTCAACCCCCTCCCTGGGCAGCCTGTTCCAATGGCTGACAACCCTCTCAGTAAAGAAATTCTTTCTAATACCCAACCTGAACCTCCTCTAGTGTAATTTAAACCCATTTCTCTTTGTCCTATCCTCTCCACAAGGGAGAACAGACCAGCCTCCACCTCCCTTCAGGGCCATGATCACCTCCCTGCTCCTGCTGACAATGCACAATGAGTCCATGTAAAATGGAGCATATTATCACCCATAACGTCACTTCCACCCCCAAAGCCACTTCACCTCAGCTGAGGCCTCTCTTAGATGACTATCAGCCATCAGGATTAAGGAGAGGAACGCTGGCCCACCCAGGTTTGGCAAGCAAAGCATCTCCCAGGCAGAACCTTCACCCTGGCACCAGCGGAGACTCGGCTAGGCAACCTGCCCAGAAGAAACTTTCTTTCAACTCTCCGATGAGAATAACAAAATTCATTATCAAACAATAGCAAGCTTTGGTAAATATTTCCACGGATGAGTGCATGGAACAAGCTTTCCAAATATCGTCTTTTGGACATGGGAATGAGAATGGCTCAGTGTTCAAAAGGGCCCTGCATCTCTGCTGCCCTTTAGAAGCAGGGGTTTCCGAGCGCCAGTCCCACATTTCGAAGCCATGGTCGCTTTGCCAGGGCACAAAGGCAGCCGCGGTGCCGCGGCGAGCTCTTCCTCACACAGAACAAGGCGCTACTCACAACATTCGAGTCCCCATTCATATTGCAGCTGCATCCTTTTTAAAGGGACTTCAATTCAGAGGCTTTCGGGCGCAAGCATTGCTCCTGCATCCAATGTATTCCGTGGGACTGCAAAGCCCGGCTGCAAACTCAACGGTACGTGGGACAAAGTGCTACTGGAAGTAACCTGGGTCATAATGTGCTAGTAACAGCACTGTGAAGAATCTAAAATCAGAATTGCACCAGTTTTTCTACCTCGGATTAACACATGCACACAAGACAAGTTAGGCACTGATGACATGAGGATGGAGATTAATCATAAAATGTGGCTACGACACATACCAGTCCTCTCAGAGTAATAAACCAGCAGGCAACGCACCCTGGCTTTGATTAACGACTGGCACAAAGGTTTCTCAGATCCAGTCATGAAGTCATCATTAAAAAAGCTTAACGACACCGGTTTACTGAGCCCCTTCGGCATAACAACCTAGCTCGACAACAGAACGTTGCCAGTTTAAAAGAGCTGCCGCAGGATCATCGGGCAGGGAGACTGGAAACATCTTCTAATCAATGATCTGGGACAGATGTTCACTGAACTTGAAAGAAGCTGATATCTGCTGCTGCCTGGGATGGGTATCTGAGACAGCTACTGCACCAGGAGGGAAAAAAAAATAATATCTGTCATTGAGGGAGCGTACAGAAAAGAAAAAAACCCCAACCTGACGCCAATGTGTTATAATTACAGTGAGACCAATATATGTATTTAAAGTCCGTATATGGAACTGAGAAAATTTCACAATTGGCTTTAGGGATTACTGGAAATGCAAAAGAAAACTAATACTATAATAGCAATATCAAAGTAGAGGCGGGAAGTCGTGTCCTTGACAACTCACTTGTCTGTGATGAATAAAAATGAAAGTACATTATTTCCTCCAGTTTTCTGAATTATTTCATAAGCAGAACTGAAGTGATAAAACATAATTGAATTAAATTTATATACATATATTTGTGTGTATGTGTGTGTGTGTGTGTGTGTATGCATCCATTTAATTTACAGCCATGATTTCTTTCAGGAATACAATGCATATAGTCGTAACTATACACAGTATGAATAGTCCCTTCTCAAGTCAGAGCAAAAAGAGAGAACACTCAAGGTCCCTGCTGGGCTGGGAACATCATTTCTGTACTTATTTACTCACTATAGTTCAAAAAAGAATAGATCATAATTCCCAGCTAAGGTCCAGATTTTGAATTATGGGGTAAAAATAAACTTTTTGTTGACAACACTGACACAGCATGCTGCAATATGGAGGTCCTTTTTTTTTTTTTTTCATCAATAGTTCTTAAAAAACCCAAATCAATAGAGTTTTAGATTGGATATTAGGGAAAAATTCTTCATGGAAAGGGTTGTGAGGCCCTGGCACAGACTGCCCAGGGCAGAGGTGGGGTCCCCATCCCTGCAGGGATTTAGAAGCCGTGCAGAGGTGGTGCTCAGGGACACAGGTTAGTGGTGGGGCTGGCAGGGATGGGTTAAAGGTTGAACTCAATGATCTTAAAGGTCTTTTCCAACACAAAATATTCTATGATTCTCAGCTGTGAAGCAAACATGCACCTACATGTGCTGGGAGTTCAGCTGGTCTCTCTAGACACTCAAACTCTGCTGTGGACTCCACCGAGAACAGCCATGGCTGCTCAGGGCAGGTTCATTTTTGGTCTGGGCAATGAGTTCTCCGGCAAAGCCAACGGAAAAAAAATGATGCAGAGACACTTCAACATGAGGTCTTTGCAGGCTTCGGAGCAGAATCCATCCCCGAATCACAGAATGGGTGAGGTCGCAGGCACCTCAACAGGTTACCTGTCTTTTGACTGTCTCTGAGGATGGAGACTCCACAACCTCTCTGGACAACCTGTGCCAGTGCTCACCCACTGTCACTGTAAAGACGTGGTTTTATAAAGTCACTGTCCCGTAGCTACCAGTCACGTCGGACTTTTAACTTCCATGGTGTCTCATGTCCATCTGCAGAAAAGTAGCAAAGTACTCCAGCTGTAACAACTTTCCATTCTAAAATCTTGGTGTGTCGACACATAAAATAGGCACGTTCACCCTAAATCTGAACCTTTTTTTTTTCCGTTTTAGCCACTTTTTTCCCATTTCATTTTCACTGCCTTTAAAATTGCAGCACCTCCAGGGGCAGAGGAAATAAAGGCAAAATTCTGAAATCCTAATTCTTTCATGCATGCGTCTTTTTTTTTTTTTTAATTAATGCACAGTAGAACTCAAGTCATATATTCCCACAGCAGCTTTCAGTATTGCAAGCTGATTTAATGTTTACCCTGACACATGGGGTCAATTCTCATTTTTGCAAAAGCTCCTGGACCTGTTCTAGCCCGAAGGGGTGGTTCCTCCCCACTAATCTGAGTGCCTTCACCTCGGGCTGGGGTGCATGTGCCCCCCACATACCAGCAGTTGCTTGTCAATTTGAATATGCTGCCTGGTCAGAGATTTACAAAAAAAAAAAAAAAAAAGAAAAAAGTCATATTTTTCAGTTTTCCCTGAGCCTGCCACCAAAATGAAGCTGAGTCAAGCGCCAGCTCATTTTGTCTGGGCATACTCTTCAGAACAAAAAATTAGAGCTTGCAGGGGAAGCAGAGGAGGGAGTTACAAGAAAGAAATGAAGCAAAGAACAAGATTATATTTAACAAGACCCATTTTCAGCTGGACTCTGTCTTTACATGTTCCCATATCCGTGAGCACCAGCCCAGGTAACCGCAGCCCACTCCTCTCTTTTCTCAATAGCTTTTTTTTTTCTTTTTTTTTTTTTTTTTGTGTGTGTGTCCTCCTCCAACTTTTACTGAAACCCTCTGTTTGGTACCCAGCGGGGCCGCAGCTCTGGTGACTCATCTCCTTTCTCCCTGAGCTGCCTGGCTGCTTTTCATCCCGCAGCAGCAGCACTTTGATGACTCTCGCGCTTTGCTCGTGCTGCCGTTCACGCACAGATGTGGCATTGAGAGCTGCAACAGGGAGGAAGGGAGGCGGATTCGTTTGCTATTCAGAGCACTTCCTCAGTGGTTACGCTCTGGAGGCGACGACAATAGCTCACAGCTCCCACACTGTAGGAACTATTCATTCGGTGGACATTTTACCAAGAGGGTACGAAGGAGAAGGCAGGATCCTCCCTTCAGCAGCCATAGCGGTGTTAAATCAGCTTAACCCAAGTCATGAAGCTCCATCGCTATATTTAGATGCACAGCTGTACACGTTAAGGCTTAAATTCACCTCGCCTAACTTCAACTGCCCGACAGTCAGGCATGCAACCCGAGGTCATGTATCTCGATGAGAGAGAAGCATCTCTAAAGCACAACTCCTGCTCTCCAGCAAGAAACGGGATGAATTTCTCTTTGAAGCCGGCTCTCTCCACCGAGTGCCATGCTCCCAAGGTACTGCAGACACCCAAGCTTTCAGACTGCTGGTTAGGTTGTTGCTGTTTTCCAAGGGAAGGTCGTAAAAACGACAGAATTTATCTACACGTAGATAAGCTGGCACTTCTTTATTGCGCTGGGAAGCTTGGAAATCACCCAATGCTTCAAATATATCACAAAAATTCAATCCATTTATACACCTTCTTTGCAAAGTCATAATCTTTAACATATTTTAACATAAACACACATACTATGCCCGCTATTAACTCTAACCTTGACAATGATTGGTTCGTCTCTCACGAATACTCCCATATCCTATTTCCATACAATCGTTGGCCATTGGGGTGAGACCACATTTGATCCCAAGGCACAAAATAGGAGGGTAGGGAGATAGTTAGGGGGATAGGGAGGCATGCTCGCGTGAAATGCTTGTATTGATTTGTCCAAAGGAAATATGCTGGTATTGTTACTAAAATGCAAGTGCAATGATATAGATCCGGTCTTAACAAGTACGAAACATCCCCTGCCAGTTTTGCAAAACATTCCCTGCCAGTTTTGCAACTTTCACCAGCTCTAGCTCTAGCCAAGGCCTACATACAACTTCTTAGCATAAGGAGGGTTTTATATTCCTTAGCCTAATACAAATCAATAAACTAATTTAATTAAAATTGTGATTAGCTATTCATTAAGAAATTAGTGCCTTAAAACTTAAGTTTGATTACAACAAGGTGACACCAATCCTGCCTTGCAACAGCCACTCACGCAATTAGGGGACGGGGAATGACTGGCTAACAAGGAATCACAGAATCAAGTGTTGAGGCTGGAAAAGACCTCTGAGATCATCAAGTCCAGCCCATGACTCAACAGCATTGCAATGGCCAGACCACGGCACTAAGTGTCCCATGCAGGAGCTGCAGAGAAAGGACCCTCGGGGTTATGGTGGATGGCAACGCAGCTGCAAAACAAACATCAGCAATACGTGCTTGGGAAAGGGCAGTTATCATACAAGAAATGAGAACGTGGTTGGGAAATGTAGGAACAAGCCCTGCACTGAACCCCATGTCAATGAGGCTGGGTGCTGTGGAGCACCCGACGTGCCCTGCAGCACTGAACTTCACCAAGGAGGAGATCAACAGGTAGAGATGCTGTGACTCACCAGCAAAAATTGAGGAGCGAGGATCGTTGCCCAAGAGAGGAGATGGGACAAGATAACCGCCTTCAAATACACGAAATGCTGCTGCAAAGGGGAAGAGGAGAGTCTCTTCCTCACACCGCAGTGGACAGGATCAGAGCGATGGGTCAGACCGTCTGTCGGAGGGTTTCGACCTGGCACATTTTGCTATGGGGCCAAATGGCCTCTTCAGATCCTGCCCAGCTTTATTTTCTATTATTCAATTTTCGGAAGCATTAAAGTCATCCTACTTCAGCATTCATCTCCGAGTGTACAGCCAGCTGTATTTCTTATCTGAGGATTTCGAGCCTCTTCAGGGCAAGATTGTATCTCGCTGTCGCGCTCTCCGAGAATGCCAGGGGGATGCTAAAAGCAGTTTTGTGGGTTTTTTCCAAAATGAGATAATTTTCTGAGCACTGTATTGTCTGAACGAAGGGAAACAAAGCAAGTTTATTGCGACAGACTTCTTCTTAATGGAGGGATTAGAAATGAATTAAACCTTTTTTTTTTTCAATTTGTTTCTCACCCCAGACAGGACATGAGCTTCAGTAGTGAGCTGAATGAACTATGTCACACAGTTGAAAAAATAATTTATTTAAATACTCACCTTTCTCAGTAAAAGCTACTGTTGTGGGCTATTTCTATGTCGGAGGATGCCAAAAACCAGCCGCAATATTACGTATTGAGGTTGACCTGAGTTAAGCAGCCTGACCTGGCTGCTAATATACAAACTAATATACATTTTCAAATTAATCTGTGCCAACAAAAATGCTCTGTAGATGAAGGTAAAAGTTTTACTTGCTTTTACTCAATCATATTAGAAGAAATATTATCAGAAGCACAGAATTTCAGCAGTTTTATGGGTAAATATGCCTTTTCTCTGACACTTCAAAACAATGAACAGTCTTGAAAGCATCCATTCATGTTATTATTAGATCTGGGTATTCAGATATGCGACTCAGAGTTAGCTGTACCTAAAGTTACTTTTCCCAGCTCTAAAGATTAAATTGTGAGTCACATGCAAGCTGGTGACAGGTTTTAATATCATCTGTCAATAATTCACGTCTGACACAGAGTAAAATTATGCTTGGAACAACTTAACCCCCATATTTCTAAAGGAGACTGCACCTGTCCCTGCTAAGCATCTTCCAAAAGAAGCACCTCCTGCCCAGCGTATGGCCCAGGGTAAGGCAAGGAGGTAAGTCTTTGGGACTTTCATCAGTTCTTATACACAAAAATACGATGGAGAGAGAAGATAATATGGAATTCAAACGACGACTTCCACAACATTCTGCCTTTTGATGTACTTGCTTTAATCACAACACCGCAGAAGGATCTCCATCAGAAGGGATGTCTGGAGGCCTCTGGTCAGAACCCTAATTGAAGCAATGCTGGTTAGGTCAAGTTGCTAAGGCCTCATCCAGTCAAAGTTTAAGCATTTTCCCCAAGGAAGATGATCCTTCAGCCTTCGGCCTCCTCCCACATGCCACCTGCTCTAGCTCAAGACCATCTTCAAGGCCTCCACTGGTCTTGCTCCAGTCTATGCATGTCGTGCTTGCTCCAGAGAGCCCTAAACTGGACAGAGAGGTTGGATGCAGTCTCATAAGTGCTGAAGCAGAATTACTGCCCTGGACCTGCTGCCTGCAGTCCTGCTAGGACAGCTCAGCTTGCAGTTGGCCTTTCTGTCAAAGATGCTTTCCAGCCAGTTGGCCCCAACATGGGACATGGCATCATTGTTCCTCTCCAGGGGCAGGATGTGGCATTTCCCTCATCTAATTTCACAAGGTGTCTGTTTGCCTTGTTCTCCAGCCTGTCAAGACCCCGTATTGACCACTATTCCAAACCTGGTGCCCGAGAACTTGCCAAAAGTGCACCAAATCCCATCATTTTGGTCATTAATATTTATGCTGTACAGTATCTTTCTCAGCTGTGATTCCAGAGGGGTGATGTGAGCAAATGACCACCAGCTGCACATCACGTAACCCTTCAAGCCCAGAGGCGATAAGGAAACCATGGAAGGTCCTACCAAAGGTCTTACTAAAGACAAGGCAAGAGGATGAGAAGGTATAAAAGAGGAATTGAGATGGATTCCAAAACACTCCTAGGTGGGAAGAGAAGATGGGAAAGTTGTCAGGGAGCTGTTTCTATGAGAATCACAGAATTGTCAGGGTTGGAAGGGACCTCAAAGATCATCCAGTTCCAACCCCCTGCCATGGGCAGGGACATCCCCCACTAGATCAGGCTGCCCAGAGCCCCATCCAGCCTGGCCTTAAACATTCCCAGGGATGGGGCTGCCACTCCCTCTCTGGGCAACCTGTGCCAGGGTCTCACCACCCTCATGGGGAAGAACTTCTTCTTCACGTCCCATCTGAACCGACCCATCTCCAGCTTCAATCCATTCCCTCCAGTCCTGTCACTGCCCGACATCCTCACAAGCCCCTCCCCAGCTTTCTTGTAGCCCCCTTGAGATATTGGAAGCCACAATAAGGTCTCCTCGGAGCCTTCTTTTCTGCAGACTGAACAGCCCCAGCTCTCTCAGTCTATCTGCACAGGAGAGCTGCTCCAGCCCTCTGAGCATTCTCGTGGCCCTTCTCTGGACACGCTCCAGCATGTCCAGATCTCTCTTGTGCTATGGGCTCCAGGACTGGACACAACCTGTAGCACTGTGCTCCCCCAACCCCAGAAGCCTTCACTGCCAGCCCTCTCTTTCGTGCTTCTTGCATTTTCAAACTGTGAGGACTGTTTGGAGGAAAAATGTCACTGATTTCAGGAATACAAACACGCTAAGAGTTCTAAGAGGGTCAACATGAATGGGGAAAAGACGCAGGCAACTGCCATGCAAGAACCCTCGGAGGCGTTGGGGAAGGCCCAAAGATGGGACAGGGACAACCCCATGGAAAGCCAAGCGGTAGAGGAGGAGCCAGCATGCATCAGATTTCTTCTTGGATACAACATTGACATAGTAAGGCATCAAAACCAGGTAACAACTGAGGTCATGACCTAACGTGACACCCACACTTGCAGCTGCTCCTCATCCAACAGCATGGCTTCATCACTGAGAAAATTGTCAGGGTTCCTCCTCCTTGCCAGAATAACCCTTTGATTTAGTTGCAAAGCAGTTGCGTTTGGTTTTACAACTCCTGCTTGCATTAACTTACTCAAATTAACTTCTACATGCTGATTTTAAGGGGATTCAGTCTACTAAAAACAAATGAGAGTTGCAAAATTAGTTCCTTTGCTGTTCTTCCTCACATCTTGACTTCTATTTTTGTTCCTGCCACTCACCAGAGATCTGCCAGCAGGTGAATCACTTCACAGTGTTTCTGCTTCCCTTCAAACTTCTCATCCACTTAGATAACAAATCTGCAGCGTAATAGCTGTCTTCAGACACAAAGTGGGTCTCTGCTCAAGAAGTGCCTCTACTTGCTGCTGTGCAATATTATTGCTAATTGTCATCTTGGGTTTCAGCCTGCAAGCTTCTGAGACGATCTCAGCTTCCCTCATTACCTCCGCTTTGGGGTTTTTTGTCTTTTAATCTGCACTGGAAGAAAGGAATCTGTGTGTCTGAAGAATGCTCTCCAGATCCTGCAGTACCTACAACACAGGACGGTGTGTCTGAGGCTTCAGACTTGCGCAGAACAGCTGTAATTACCACTCTGTACCTAATCACTCCTACGTGTAACACCTTAAACCTGCAGCATGTCCAAAGTATACTGATGAATACATGTTCAGCTGATGGCACCAGCTTAATGACCTCTAATTACTCAAGAAGTACACAGAAAGTTTCCTTTGGATCGGTTCTAGCACACTAATTGATTGTTGCTCTGGTGATGTCACGATGCACAATCAAATAATCAGCGAGACTGAGTGAGAACAGAAAACAGAAAGGTCACAGGGACAAGCTGATGGACGGCGCTGAGGAGAAACCTGAACTGCTCATCCAGAGACACGCCTGGGTTCCTCAAATTAGCCTCTCGACTCAGGAATACAGATGTGTGAAAGACTCTGTGGCACAAACAGTAGTGGCAGGACCTGCAATGTTTTCCTTGCAAAATGTATGTATGGTCATGCCCAAGTCACCTATAGCTCTCGGTGAGGGAAGGCAGGGAGACTTGAGAGTGTTTCAGAGAAAGAAAGAGTTAAAAACAAGTGTTCATGTGCCTCTGTCACCATATTCTCTAACAGTAACTCTGCTTGGTGAGACCCCACCTGCCGCTCTGTGTCCAGTTATGGGGCCCCCAATGCAAGAAGGACATGGACCTGTTGGCATAAGCCCAGAAGAGACCACAAAGACAATCAGGGAGTTGAAGCGCCTTCCCTGCAGGGACACGCTGAGAGGGTTGGGGCTGTTTAGCCTGGAGAAGAGAAGGCTCCAGGGAGACCTTACAGTGGCCTTCCAGTAGCTGAAGGGGCTACAGGGAAGATGAGGAGGGAGTACTTACAAAGGCAGATAGGGACAGGACAAGGGGTCATGGCTTCAAGCTGAAAGAGGGTTGATTTAGATCAGGTACTAGGAAGAAATGAGGGTGGTGAGACCCTGACACAGGTTGCCCAGAGCAGCTGTGATGCCTTATCCCTGGCAGTGCCCAAGGCCAGGTTGGATGGGGCTTGGAGCAACCTGGGCTGGTGGGAAGTGTCCCTGCCCAGGGCAGGGGCGTTGGAATGAGAAGGTATTGAAGGTATTGAAGGTCTCTTCCAATCCAAACCATTCTGTGATTCTTTGCAGTGTTCGATTAAGAGTTGGACTCAATGATCTTGAAGGTATTTTCCACCCTAAAGGATTCTATGAGTCTATAAATACAGGAAGACTATCAAGCACAAGGTTCAACAGGTGACTTGACTGTCATCTGTGGGAATCTCAGTGGCCCTGGATGAAGAAAGGAGCCAGGATACTATAGCAGCACTAAGGATTTCTAGGTGAACAGTAATAGTTACATTGTTGGGTTTTTTTCCTCACATCTGCTGAACACACTTCCTGAAGCAAGATCTGCCAGTGACCACCACACGTGACCATTGCCAGTCACAGTGTGCGGAAGACTTGCTGTGCATCAGAGTCCAGTGGCCACCAGTGAGGGCCAGCGCAGAGCTGAGGTGCTCCCTCCAGCACCGCAGCATCCCAGTCGCTGTCTGCGCACCGCCTCGAGTCACAGAAGCAGCTGGCACCCATCTGTCGAGGTGAATGGCAAAGCCACTGCATGCAGATGGTCCCCAAACCCTCGTGGATCCCATCTGGCTGCCGGGACAGCTGATGTCCCTGAGCCACCCAAGCTGGACTGCACATCAAGGGCAGGGAAAAGCCTCCCTGACTTTGCTCACAAGTCAAGAGAGACGGGGACCTACTGGAGAGAGTCCAAGGGAAAGCTACGAGGGGGATCAAGGGACTGAACACCTCTGCTGGGAAGAGAGACTGAGAGACCTGGGGCTGTTCAGCCTGGGAAGGAGACGGCTGAGAGGGGATTTATTAACGTAGAGAAACAGCTGAGGGGTGGAGGTCAAGGGGAAGGGGACAATCTCTTCTCAGCGGTGTCCAGCAATAGAACAAGAAATAATGGGTTTAAGTTAGAACAGAGGAAGTTCCACCTCCACATGAGGAGAAACTTGTTGGCTGTGCGGGTGCTGGAGCCCTGGCCCAGGCTGCCCAGAGAGGGTGTGGAGTCTCCTGCTTTGGAGACTTTCCAACCCGCCTGGACACATTCCTGTGTGGCTGCCCTGGGTGACCCTGCTCTGGACTAGAAGATCTTTCGTGGGCCCTTCCAACTCAAACATTCTGTGATTCAATCAGTCGAAGAGAGCTGGACAAATCGTGCAACAATCCCTGTCCCCAGCCATGAAAGCCAAATCATCGCTGGAAGGAGATGGGAACCCACGGCTGCTGCAAGACTCAGCTCTCCTCCTCAGTCACCTCGCTCATCAGTAACAGGCAGGTTCAACAACAACTGCTCTCTCCAGTTATGCTTGCAGACCCGATAAATGCAGAAGAACCAAACCACGGGCAATTTTACATGATGATCACATAATTTGTGGCTGAACTCAAATCCACTTGCAGCCACATTAATTGCAATAAATACTGTGCATGTTTGCCACCTGAAAGCCACTGCTGCTTGTCTCCTTTGTTTCCATTAGAGAGGCATCTCCATTACATGCCTCTGGCTTTAAATTAAAAGCAGATGGACAGGCTAGGACTGTTCTATACCAAAACAGAGTATCAAGTTCAGCCTCTGATTTTCATTACTTTGGATTTATCCTGGATTACTCTGGATTTACAATTTATATAACTGCTATGAAGTTACACCAGGTGAGGTTCTATCAAAGAGCTTCCATATCAGATGAAGTCAGGCCAAACGAGAAAAGTTTTCTCTCAGAGCCATCAACATGCCAGTTATTGTCCTTAACGAGTTGCTGAGTAATTACTGTACATATTTAGTCTTGCCCTTGATGATGGTTGCAACCAAGTTCTTAGTGAGAAAGTGTGAATCCCTGTAACTTTTCACGTTTGTTTACTTTGGAAATTACTTGAGAAGAACCATTCCTCTTAATACAGTAAGATAAACAGGACTTTTTTCAGGTGGGAATAATTAATTCTTTATGTAAAAGTTCATCATGATCACACGTCCTTGGTTCAGAATGACTGTGCTATTTGATGGTACTCCATCTACTGTAACACAAACTTCTGTTGCAGATGAGGTCCAACACAGACTGCTCGGGCACCAACAGTAAAATTATTGCTCTGGGAGCAGTGACAACTCTCCTACTCTGTTCTTCTGGATGAAGGTGAATGAGTTTTTACCAGTGTTGGAAGTTGCTCCCACCCATCAGCTACACCTCTCTGTGGCAGACAGGCTTTTGTGCCTCTTCTGGTATGAAATCAGAGCAACTAACGAAGGACAAACCTCAGAGGCTGTTGGTTTTGTTTATTTTTTTTTTCTGGCAAAATTAATGAGAGAGTAAATTAAGGGCTTCCAAATCATTTTGCCAGGTGTCTTCAGAGCTGACTGGAATTCCCTTACTGCCAGTGAATCTGCTTTGCAGTGGGTTCTGTACAGTAACGGTATGTGCCACGGCTCTGAAGTCCCTGCTGTCAAACCAGAAATTCAGAAAAAGCTGAAGGCAACTCCTTGGAACAAAGCCACAAGGACAGAAATAATGTGAAATGTGCAAGTGCAAATAAAATTCATAGTTCATCTTACACGCACTCAGCATGTTAATGCCTCGACTGTTTTGTTCATTTGCGACCCGTTTCCAGCGCCCCGAGGCACACGCTGTTAAGGAATAACCCAGCGTAATCTAACCTGAAGTTTTCAAATGTTACAACATTTGCCGCAGATCTGTCCTCCACAAAAACACTCCACCGAAATTTCTAATTGCTTAGAAATCTAGGCTGAGAACTCTGCTCTTTGGCATCATGCTCACAAACGATTTCAGAGGCACCCTTTGCAGATTCTGGACGCAAAGCCAGAAGTTAAAAATCTATAAAATTCCATCCTCCTGGAAAACAGCATCCCCAATTGTGCTTTTTGCTGATGTGAGGCTCTGGAGATACGCAGCAGTGATAGGGACGCCAAGGCAGGAGACACACAACTGACTCTTTGCTCGACCAGGGATGAGCCCAAAGAAAATAGCAAATGCACACGAAATGCCACCGCACGGAGGCTATAGCCCAATGCCTAGTTCTCCTCCTGCAAAGCATTTCACTGCAGCTGCTGGAATGCTTTCCTTTGAACCCAGCAAACCCCAAAAGAAAGGATTTTTGTTCAGGTCAGTGTAAGGAATCAATGTTCATACCTACGTAAGATTATACCAAATCGATCGTACAAAATCAAACGTTTTAATCGAAGCAAGAATTTTAAAAGGTCGAATCTTTCCTACAGTATTTTATTGACCAGAAAAATTTTGCTTTCAACAAAGGACTGTGAGAAGTATTTGAGTTATTTGTTTTTACACTAAGCCCAGCCTTGACTGAGATATGTCCCTTCCCCTCACCTTGCTGCAGCATCCTCTTTGCAGCCTACGCACACCAATGAGCTGGGTGGGAAGGGGAAATGCAAATCTTAATTGCAAAACCCAGATGAATGCAGAGCAATAAACCAAACCTCTTCTTCAAAAAGAATAAAAAAAAAAAAGAAAACACTTGAAGAAGGCTTCTCCAACGTGCTCCTGAATAGCTGTGCAGGTGATTATGGTGCCATATGTTTTAAGCAAGAGAACAAAACACAAAAGACCATGAGGACACCAAAAAATGGGAAGAGTGGTTGCTGGAGACCCACCTGTTTTATTCGAGAGTCGGAAGGAGACCATCTTGTCCGGGATGCTGCAGACATTCCTCACTGAGGCGATGCAGCTGTAATTTGCGTAGTCCTGAGGTCGGAGGTTCTTCAGCTTCAGGATCTTCGTTTCTCCCTGCGCGTGCAAGAGAGAGTGTTAAGGAAGGGACCAGGGCAGAGGAGCAAGCAGGGATGTAGGGAGTCTGGCTTTCAGGAGGCAAGAGGAAGATGCAGAGGTGGCTAATTAGCAACAGACCTAGAAGTTGTCCATAAAACATCTTTTATTTAATTAACCAAAAGAACCTTGACGGCAGGAATAACCTAAAACTGTAGCCCCACTTCTATGTTTAAGGGGAAATCGGTTCGATGGAGTCTTCCAAGCTGCAGCATTATTTGGGATAATATACCCTAAGGTGCTATCTACGTGACGAAAAAAAAATCGCAGGCTACAGAAATCCTGCTGTTTTCCTTTGAAAATGAGCTGCTGATGGATTTTATTTTTAGCCAGCAATGTAAGTGCTGGAGCTGGGACCTGAACGAGGTATGTAATGAAGGGGTTCCTCCAGACATAATCAAGAACAAACTGGACAATTTGAGATTTCCACTATGTGAAACAGGCACTGATGAAAGGAGAAAACCTAGGCTGCTGAAATATGTCTGTAAAATCTTACGGTGCTGGTTAGCAACAAGAGAAACAAAAAAGCCAAACGGAGTGTTAAGCTACAAAATCCTGAGTGCGGCAAGACTTTGTGGGACAGAGTCAGCAAAGCACATCAGGGTGTCGGGCGCGAGGGCTGCGGAAACACCAGATAAATCTGTATGTACCGACACCTGCACATTATTCACTCTGGCACTAAAATACCAAACTTCCTCGGGCTTTCAATTTCCTCCTCCG
Source organism: Apaloderma vittatum (assembly GCF_000703405.1). Lineage (NCBI taxonomy): Eukaryota > Metazoa > Chordata > Aves > Trogoniformes > Trogonidae > Apaloderma > Apaloderma vittatum. The sequence goes on along the minus strand of NW_009732476.1, from coordinate 25,065 downwards.
GCTGCCCGCTTTTGAGTCTTTGCCTGCGTTTACAGCGATAAGCCAAAAATATATTGTGCTTAGATAAGGCTAAGGCAGAACCCCAGCCCAGGGCTCACAAA
>NW_009732476.1:10626-24952 GCF_000703405.1 Apaloderma vittatum | reverse complement strand
AAAAATGTTCATTATCATGTGTCCTGTTAAAGTTGAACAATGTTTTATATTACCCAGCTTGAGTAACTTATTTAGGTTCTTTTTTAAAAAAAATATATTACTTGTACCAACTGCCCAGGTCTATATAAGCAAGAAATATGGCAGTTTATGAATATGCATGTACAGAACTAACAACTACAACAAAAAAATACCTCCAAATCAATAAAAGAGGAGATACATCTTGCCAGACAAGAAAAGAAACAGTCGTTGAAATCAAGCTTGGTAGATATTTGGAGTATTGGACCTGAAGTGGTTTGTATGTGCAATCAGTCCCACAGAAATGCTGCGATTCAAAGGAAGCATGTGCTGATTTTGCAATTGCAAGATCAAGTCCTTGAAAAGCTGTTCCTAAAGATAAAGAGCCTGCTTGAAGAAGAGGTTTATCCAGGCTGGAGAAGGAACTGCTCCAGGTCAGTAGGAACACAGTGAACGAAGGCACTGAGCTGTGGAAAACCAGAGCAGCTGCCTCCCATCCCTCCTTGGCTCTGGTCTCCAAGCTGGATTTGTGGGCTGAACTCACAGGGGTATTCGGGATGATGTCCCCAGATTGCTGAGATTTATAAAAATGTATACGTTTTCTTCATTGGTTTGGATAATTGGTCTAATTATGCCTAATTGCATAATTATTGTAAATACAGCAAATTTAATCTCGTACTCAGGCAGCGCAATCACAATGTGCAACGAAGATGATGCAAACTCTCAGGGAAAAAAAAAAATAAGAAAAATTCGCATCCAGATTTTTGGGTTTGAAAAGTTTAGTATTTCAAACACTCCCGTAGATGAGAATGGGCTTCTGTGTTCAATTTTCCTCCCCATAGCAGCTAAAAGAAGTAGCTGACGTTACTTGACTCATCAGAAAAAGAAGTCTGTTCAAAAGTCAAAAACTTATTCTTTAATTCATTTATTCAATAATTCAGGCAGGACAGAGGTTCTAGGAATACTCCTAGTAACATAAGAAATTTTTAATTTAAAACAAACCTCCCACGTTGAATCTAACTTCATGTGACGCGTTTTATCAGATACGTCCTTACTAGATGACAGGAAAGATAATCATCAGCATTTCCATATTGAAATATAAACCAAAAAGTCCCGTGTTGAGGGAGTCTCTCTCTTTTTAATTAAAACATTAAAAAACTCCAGTTTACACACTTGAGTCCAAGGAAACAAGCCGCGGATTTGCTAAACTGGGTCCGTACATGTTAAATTAAAAATAATCTCATCACGTTTAGGAGACCAATAACGTGACTATGTAATCCAATTCTCATCTCTGCAAGGTTCCCGGCTACATGTTTCTCAGTAAAACACCGAGCCACTGTAGTAATATAAAGCTGTCAAGTACAATAAAAAGAAAAAATGAAGGTGCTCTCAAATCATCAGCCAAAAATTATTTACAAAAGTTGCAGGTTGCCTTCTGCTACGAAGACCAAATTACCAGGCAGTTGTCACCTCTGTCTTTACTCGTTATTGCTTGAGACTTTCCAAAACAATTTTTTCTCCTTTTTTTTTATTTCTTTTCCTTTCCTTTTTCTGCAAGCACCACCACACGCTTTTGTCCACAGACAACAGGATACGCCACCTTTTTATTCTGAGACTGTGCAAATGTGCGAACAATAAATTAATCTGATCTAATCTGACAGACTCCTTTGATGGCCCGAGTCTGCCTTCCTGCGAGCGAGAGCAGGAAGGCTTTAAAAAGAACTTCTTTCCTTTTTTGCCACCTCATCTTTTAAGTGTGTAACTCTGGAACAAAAAAAAAGTCCCCTTATATTCAAAGAAGTGAAAAGCAGAATAAAATAAATAAATAGACAACAACACTGGGAGTCGCCATAGAGTTTAGTCTTCCTGAAAAGCCTTTCATGGTGTAACTTCTGTGCAGAATCACTTTGCATTGTACTGGAAAAGATTAGGGAATAGCAGTCAAATCAAGAGGCTGGGGCTTGCAAAATGACTTCAAAGGGGCTCCTGCAGAAAGCACTCACCGGGCGTGCTCCCTTATTTTCCTATTTTGCAATTGCACTAAAAATAAATAAATAAATTAAAAGGCATCTTTTGTATCAGGAGGCCTTAGAACAGCACAGGGGTGCATTTGTGGTGGGGTGTAGGTATCCGCCCACTTACTCACATCACCAACCCAGCAGATCCAGTTGCAAAGAATAGCCTAAAGAAGGAAAAATAAGAAAAAAACTGCGCAGTCCCATCCTTACCTGGGTAAAGAAGGGCTCGTAGATCTCCACTCCTTTATCGGAGCCTTGCAGCAGCACCTCTTGGCCCCGTCGCCAGCTGTACCGCACGGGCGGGTTGGAGTTGGCGACGCACCTGAGAAACACCGTTCGCTCATAATAAAATTGCTCCTTGGCTTCCCCGATGCTCTGGTGGACCGTCACCACGGGGTCGTCCAAATCTGGGAAGACAGAAAGAACCAAGAGGGACGGAGTCAGGCGCCGGTCGGCTCCGCGATGGGAAGGCGCAGGTATTGCCTTGTACACCGGTCGACCACGAAATAGAGGCAGCTGAGTTTCAAAAGGCACAAACGTACATTTTTAGGGCTTTGTTTGCACCTGCATAGCATCTAGCACAACTGGATCTTCCTTTATGAGCCAGGCTTTTGGAGATAAGGACATGTGCAACATCATACTGGGGCCAGTGGGAGGTGGCTCTGGTCGTGGCAAGAGGAGTTGGAACCAGCTGATCTTTAAGGTCCCTTCCAACCCAAACCATTCTATTATATATGATAACATCAATGACATTTCTGTTACATTTCCACCACTCGTTTTCACCTTGACTACTTGTTTCCTGGGTACGATTTCACTTTAAACGTCTCACACAAAATAGTTTACAAAGCTCTGGAAATAAATTTGCATCCTAATGGCAGGATCTACTAGAACATAGATCATGTGCCTGCAGCTGTTTTCCTTTAAAACAGCAACTTAATACAGTAATTTAATGCATATTCTCTTCTTTCTTCTTTACGTGCATTTAACTTAAAGCAGGTAAATTCATCACAGGCTTCAGAATGCACTTCTCTTGATTAAAATACAGATATCATATAATTGCTCCCACTGCATCAGCTCAAAGAAAATTAGATCCCTGCAACTGAATCCATTTATTGTATATGGGGAAGAAGTAACAATAGCCCTTGGAATGAGAGTACACCTAATTTAATTTGGGCTTTATTCCATCGGGAACAAGTAGCTTCCAGTTTGCAGGGTGTTGCTGTTGTTTATTATGAGCTTTCACTGAAAGTACAACTACATCGAAGGAGAAAATGAAAGAAAACAAGAAAAGCAAGGGCTGTAACTACTAAGTACTAGTTAATAACACTCAACCTCCAAATGCCATAGTAAGCAGTTCTCTGGTGAGCTTTAGGGAGAAGTTACACCACCTGGAGGGCTGGCAGCCCCGAGCAAGTTGCTTCTCTAAATCGAGCTCCCGTGGCCCAAACGTACGTCCAGGTTTGGCTCCACCAGTTCTACAGGCACTGATGCTGTCACCCACCAAGAGCAGGAACAATTTGCTTAATTTCACCTGGTCTGCAAACACTCAGGAACACCACATTCCCACGTGCAACAGAGCCTTACCCGAAACAATTTCAGAACCCTATCAGAAGTTCTTCCTCCTTAAAACAAAACACAAACGAAGCTTTCAGTTGTGCTCAATTAATTATTCATCCACAGCTTCAGCCCTCTTTTTGCAAAGCCTCGTGTGAGTAACTCTCCGAACGCCGTTCCGTCAGCTTCATTTGAGGCCACGGTTCCGCGAGGAGCAGAACGAAGCACTCAAAGCTTTGCACGTCGAAGGGAACGTGGTGATGCTCAAAGGCACCCGCACGCTTGAGCGCCTTTTCAAACAAGGACAGTTGATTTTTGGGGGAAACACCACACGCATTTCGCTCCCACCACAGCGCATTGCATGAGATGGACCATCGGCGCAGCAGTTCTTCAAAAAATTTGGGAGTTTGATAGTTTCATGAACGAGAGGTGAGGCACAGGCACGTGGGATTATTGAAGGAAGCCCATCATCAGCAATCTGAATAGAGTAGCATGTTTCAAACGTCCAGGCTGCAAAGCAGCCTGCACTTAAAAATTATTCTTTAGATGCTTATATTTTGATTTGCATAACAAGAATAAAGCTTGAGAGTCTCTTGATTAATTAGAAACAAAGCATGTTCCAAAATTTGGAATAATTCACGCAATAATATCTTGCAATAGTGCATGGATTTTAAGTAAATGTTACCTTCCTTCTACTCAACAAAACATTTAATTTAATATCACGGAAACAAATTACAAAACTGTTGCTCCAAATTAGGATGGCATTTTCTAATGAGATTTCATTTTTGTTTTAAAGGTTATTTTAAATCACAGTAGCATTTGAAAAGGGATGAGATTGCTGAAACATTATGTCTTCTACTCATGTAATAGAAAATAAAGAGAAGGAAATTAGCTTGCTTCAATTTCTAGGGCAAAACACCTGTTCCCTCTACTTTGATGAACAACAGAACATTTCACACATGAATGCATTCCAGCGTCTGCTTATTAAAGCAGATCCTTAGACTAAAATCAAGGATGAGTGGCAGCCAATAGCCTCCAACGCCGAGCCAGGGGACTGCTCCTCAAAGCTCTCACCCTTTGGAGAAGGTGACACACACAAGGAGCCCAAGTCTTGACTTGGCTTAATTTTTGACAACATTAATCAAGACAAGACTGACTAAATTACTCGATGCCTAAAAGAAAGGCAGCAGTCAACATCTCGAAGCAAAGCAGGCTGAGGCTGACTGGCCAAGAAAAGAACTCTGCAGAAGAGGCTTTGGATGTCCTGCTGGAGAAGCTGAAGAGGAGGTGGCCAACTACATCCCAAGCTGCGACAGCACGAGTGCAGCCAGAAAGTCCAGGGAAACGATTCTTCCCCTCTGCACCATCCTGTGAGACAACAGCCTGGGACCCCTGTCCACATCAAGACATGGACATACAGAGCCAGTGCAGAGATTGCCATGATGATGGCAGGGCTGGAGCAGGTGCCATACGAGCAGAGGCTGGGGGTCTGGAGAAGATAAGGTGAAGAGGTGATCTAATTTCTGTTTTCAGCTGACTACTAGGAAGTTATAGAAAAGATACTCTTAGAAGATCAGAACAAAGCACCAGGAGACAACAGTTGTGCCAAGAGAAATTCCCTCTGGTTATAAGTGAAAAACATTCCCTGTGCAATCAGATACCCGCCCAGAGAGACTTCAGAACACTGTCCTCAGAGACATTCAAAGCATGAATGGACACAGCCCTGAGCAATCTAACCTAACTCTGAGGTTGGCCCTGGTTGGAACAATAGGTCGGACAAGAGGTCCTCTCCAACCTAAATTGCTTCATGATATCACGAGATGTGATGCCACTGCCTGCTTGTCCTGCCTGCTCTCTTGCAGCAGGTCCATGCTGGATGTGTGCTCACCCTCTCCGACACTGGTGACCCTCCATTAAAGAAAGAAGCAGGCACCTTCTCTCTGCATGGCACTGTACTATGACAGCAGATTGACTTCGATCATGGAATCGTAGAATTGCTGGTGTTGGAAAAGACCTTTAAAGTCATCGAGTCCAACCATTAACGCAGCACTGCCAGTCCCACCACTAACCCACGTCCCCCCCATCGGCACAGGGCCTCCATCCCTGCCCTGGGCAGCCTGTGTCAGGGCTTGACAACCCTTTGGGTGAAGAAATTGTTCCTAATGTCCAATCTAAACCTCTCCTGGGGCAACTTGAGGCCGTTTCCTTCTGTCCTATCAGTTGTTACATGGGATAAGAAACCAACCACTACCTTGTTACAACCTCCTTTCAGGCTGTCGTAGAGAGCGATGAGGTCTCCCCTCAGCCTCCTTTTCTCCAGGCTGAACAACTCCAGGTCCCTCAGCTGCTCAGACTTGTTCTCCAGACCCTTCCCCAGCTCTGTTGCCTTTTTCTGGACACACTCCAGCACCTCAACATCTTTCTTGTCATGTGTCTGTTCTGGGTCCAGTGCTGTTCAGCATCTTTGTCAGCGACATGGAAAACGGCACTGAGTGCACCCTCAGTAAGTTTGCCGACAACACCAAGCTGTGGGGTGCCGTGGTCTCACTTGAGGGAAGTGATGCCATCCAGCGGGACCTTGACAGGCTTGAGAAATGGGCCAGTGCAAACAGTAGGAGCTTCAACAAGTCAAAATGCGAGGTTCTGCACCTGGGCCGAGCTAATTCCAGGCACAAATACAAACTGGGCTCAGAGTGCGTTGAGAGTAGCCCTGAAGAGAAGGATTTAGGAGTGTCAATAGACGAGAAGCTCAACATGAGCCAGCAGGGCGCTCATGCAGCCCAGAGGCCAACCCTGTCCTGGGATGTATCAAGAGAAGCGTGGTCAGCAGGTCAAGAAAGGTGATTCTCCCCCTTTGCTCTGCTCTTGTGAGACCCCACCTCGAATCCTGCATCCAGTTTTGGTGTCCCCACCATAAGAGGGACATGGATCTGTTGGAGCGTGTTCAGAGGATGCCACAAAGATGATTTAGGCTGAGGAAGCTGGGGTTGTTCAGTCTTGAAAAGAAAAGACTTTGGGGGGACCTAAGAGTTGCCTTCCAATACCTGAAGGGAACCTACAGGAAGGCTGGGGAGGGACTTTTTACAAGAGTGTCCAGCGATAGGACAAGAGGAAATGGGTTTAAGTTGAAGGAGAATAGATTAAGATTGGACCTTAGGAAGAAATTCTTGACTATGAGCATGGCAAGACTCTGGAATAAATTGCCCAGAGATGTTGTGGCTGCCCCCTCCCTGGAGGTGTTCAAGGCCAAGTTGGACGGAGCCTTGAGTAGCCTGATCTAGTTGAGAGGCGTCCCTGCCCATGACAGGGAGGTTGGATTAGATGATTTCTAAGGTCCTTTCCAGTCTAGGCCAGTCTATGATTCTATGTGGAGCCCAACACCAAATACAGGGTTCAAGGTGTGGCAACACCAGTGCCCAGTACAGGGTGTGATGAGAGTAAAGAAACCTCAGAGAAATTCAAGTTGGAATGCAAATGCAGCCAGCCCTCTGCCAAAGCATTTCATAATGGCCAATTAATAGAAAATTTGCACTGCACAACTTGACTGATTTCTTTTTTATTTTTTTCCCCCCATCGGCAGCGCTGGAAAGATCTCGACAGCTGCACCAAAGCAAAAGAAGCAGCACTAAGAGGAGACAAAATAACGCTAGCAATTGTTGTGAGATTTCACCAAACCCTCCAGTGCCTGCCCCGCTGTCGTCAGGGCTAGATAGACTTTTTTGCTGGGTGGTTATATAAGGCTGCATTTTGCTCAAGCAGCGCGAGAGCTGCAAAAGTGACACAAAATATGCTTTTTTTTTTTTCCCCTTTTTAATCATACTGCCAAGGTATTCTGCAGAGTTATTATAAACGGAGGCACGCAACTGCCAAATGCTTTGCCTTCAGAGAGGAACCTGATCTCCGCAGCTTTAACGCTCTCCAGACCTCCAGTTTCAGCACCTAATTGGATTATTACTGAGATTCAAATTTCCAAACACTTTACAGGGAAAAAAAAAAGAAGAAAGCAAGCTATTTAAAGCTCTGTCCATATGTGTGAGTGTCTGTGGGTGTTCATTCCCTAAAAGCACTGGATCAGTGAGGGAGCCTGGGAGGGAGCTACAGGCTGCAGGTACGGTGGCAGAGGTAGGAGAGGGGAAATCACTGAAGAGCCAGGGAGGTCTCACTGCAGAGGAGCAAGATTCAGCATCTAGCTCAGCTAGATGAATTTCTGAAGTGCTTTACAAGAGGAGAAAAAAAAAAAAACACTAAAATTTTCATTTTGGGCTGATCGAATTATCAAGAGTTAACTGACTAATCATTCTTTCAATTAAACTGAAGTCATGGGTGTTGCTATGTAGTTAAAGCCTATTAATCAAAATGAAAATAATTACAGAAGTATGTTTTCCTCTGAGGCTTATGCCACCATTAGGTTCAATTTTTCAGTCTTTAATCTTTGAATTGAACCAAACAGTTTCCAAAACCCAGATGGCACAGGCATGCTAAACACTGTATTGGAAGAATTCCCTTCGCACATCCCTAAGCTCGCAAACAAGCAGAAAACCCACCATAAGCTGCTCAAAATGGGCTTAATCTGAATGCACTGTGAACTGCATCACGACGGACAGAGATGTTGGTGGGGAAGGTGCACAGAAGTGTGGCAGATGCCATTTCCATCCTCCCAACACCGAGCTGCAAAGCACTGGAGGCATCTGTCAGTAGGAAAGAGGGAGCATCTCCCACAGCCCTCACCTGAGCTCCAGGGGCTTCACGGACACAAGCAGGATCACAGGCTATATCTGCTATATCATCTTTTTTTTTGTTTTGCTTTGTTTTTTATTTATTTTCCAGCTGCTGGGACTATGCAGCTTGCTGATTTCATTCGTTAATTAGCGCCTTTGTCTTCAGATGTTCAAAGCAAGCGACGCTTGGAAGTCAGGATAATAATAAAACATGCATCTGGTAAACTGATTGAAACTGCTTCATCAAGACACCCAGAGAGGAGACAGCAGCGACGCATATATTTAGCCTGCCTAACTCATGAAGTTGTTCTTAACTAAGAAAGTCCAACGTTTTTCATGCTCTTTTTCCTCGCGATAGCGTCCTCGACCTAGCGCAAGCTACCAGTAATTATGGAGGTTTGAAGTGCTCTGTGGTGCTGCGTGAGACAGAGCGGTTGCATGCGATTCAGAAATTCAACAAATACATATTTCTTGCACACCTGAGGAAAGAATAACGAGCTGTTGTGCGTGCCGGCCATTAGTACATGCAGCGTGGAGACACGAGAGCTCCAAACCAGCTGCAGACAGGGGAGTCAAGTTACCTGGAGCTCCACATCAGATATTTTTTTCCCTCTGCAGCTCTTTACAAAAGATTTATTATGTATCTGCAGTGCTGTGCTGCATGTGCAGTACAGATACAACAGGAGAGAGAAAGCATCGTTTACGAGGCCAGATAAGAAAGCTAGCCTTTCCTCCTCGCTCCTGGGAGACCAAGAGCGTGACCCTAGGAGACCCTGAAGAGCTTTTATTGATTTCCAATACCGCGCAGGGAAGATCAAACACATGCGAGGAGGCTGCTAAGATGCTCAAACACAAAAAGGACAAACAGAATGACCTTAGTAGTCAACGGTACCCTGCGCAGCTGGAGACCATTTCTCCCTGTGATGCTGCACCGGGGAGTCCATCTGCAAAGAATGGAAGAGGAGGAATGCAAGGGAAGTTCAGTGAGGTAGTTTTAAGGAGCAGTTGTTTGCTCTGTGCTTTTGCTGAGGTTCTAAATACACCTGATTGAAACCCATTTCAGCTGCAGTCACTGCATGAACTGTTCAGACCAGCACGTACCAGTGGCACGGTGGGGACGGCACTGGGCGTGCAAGAGGGCAGTGATGGTTTTGAACCATAGAACTGTCAGGGTTGGAAGGGACAAACCCCCTGCCATGGGCAGGGACATCCCCCACTAGATCAGGCTGCCCAGAGCCCCATCCAGCCTGGCCTTAAACACCCCCAGGGATGGGGCTGCCACCCCCTCTCTTGGCAACCTGTGCCAGGGTCTCACCACCCTCATGGGGAAGATCTTCTTCCTCACGTCCCGTCTGAACCGACCCATCTCCAGCTTCAATCCATTCCCTCCAGTCCTGTCACTGCCCGACATCCTAACAAGCCCCTCCCCAGCTTTTTTGTAGCCCCCCTGAGATATTGGAAGCCACAATAAGTTCTCCTCGGAGCCTTCTTTTCTACAGACCAAACAGCCCCAGCTCCCTGAGTCTGTCTGCACAGGAGAGGGGCTCCAGCCCTCTGAGCATCCTCGTGGCCCTTCTCTGGACACGCTCCAGCACGTCCAGATCCTTCTTGTAGTAGGAGCTCATGAACTGGACGCAGCACTCCAGGTGCTCATCGAAGGACACCAGACGTAGCCAATTCTAATTATGTAAAGAGAATAAATTCACACTGGAGTCCCTGGACAGCAGACAGGCTGGTGCTGAGCATTCTGCATTCGCAACTCAAACCAACGCCGCTTACTGTCTCACCAAATTTCTACATGCATGTAGAAGATCAGTGGCTTTTCCAAATAACAGTCAGATGATCACGCAGAACAAGACATCCACAAACTGATAACAGAGGTTAACGGTGCAAGGCTCGACCCTGGCACGGTCCGAAATACTGTTAAAGAGCTCTCAGCACAGAAATATTCAGGACTGCCAGGATCGCTGTGCGCAAGGATATAATTTCGTATCATATACAGAACAGGTGATCTGATTAGAGGATCCTAATCTGGTGTCAGCCATTGTTAAGCAACATGAAGAAATTAAAGGGCAAAGAAAAGAGCAACAGACGAGTGCTTATGCACTAGAGAAAGTACTTACGGCTTGCAGAGGAAGATGTAAAGAGAGAGATGCGTTTAATTTCTCAGAAAAGAAGACAGAATGGTGATTTTATTATAGGAAGTAAGCACCTCATGGTGGGAAAACAGGGGGTACAAAAGAGCTCTTCTGGCTACCTGCAATACTTACAACAAGCAACAATAGATGGAAACTAAAAGAGACCTGACAGTAAGGGCAAGAATCAGAAATATCCCTTCTGAAGACAAAGCAGTTTAACAGAGGGACAGACTGCCTGGGCACAGAGAGGATTCCTCACCTGGTCAAACCAAGACCAGATGCCTTTTAGTGAAATACAGATTATTACACTCAATGCAAAAACAGCTGCAAAAAAACCCCAAACCAATAAACCACCAGCTAGATAAAGAAGGTCAAACCAGACTGATGTGGCGGTCAATGCTAGTATTAAATTTTAGGAAAAAAATGTAATTAAAGGGATGCTTGATTAAAGAGCTCCAGATCATTATCATTAAATCAAGTGCCCTTGAATCACGAAATTAAGTTATTTAAACTACCTTTTTGTTTCACTTGCAGGAGACTAAGTCGGCGTGTCGGCATGCGGTGGGTGCCCACCCTGCCCGACACAAATTCTTTTCCCAACATATACAACTGCTTGAGGAGGAATTCTGTAGTAGTTGCCTTGTTATTATCCTTGACTTTTAAACTTGGTGTTTGGTTTTTTATTTTTGGGGGGTTTTTTGTTTTTGTTTTTTTTTTAATTTTCTCCATATCTGTAAAGAAACAGAATGGAATACATGTAATTACATGAAAAAACAAGGGTTTACCAACCAAGCCAGGAAAAACAGGCACTAGTACTAAAGGTCACTTGACATATAGCATACACTACCAGGAATAATTGCCACAAAGAGGACTTTTTAACATAGTAACTAAGTAATTATTGGTTTCATAATCCCAAACCTAATTAATGCTTGCTCCTTCATTTCTTAAAGCAAAGAAACTTAATTTTGTTGAGTAATGAACATCAAACTGGGTTAAGAAGGTCTAGTTCGAGACCACATCCACCTCCACTTAACAGCTTCAGCAGAAATCTTCCAGAGACTACTCACAAAGTTTAAATTCCCTGTTAAAAACTACACTCTGAACATTTTGAGTGCAATTAGTTGCGACTTGGCAAGCAGGGGCTCCCAATAACACTCTAGTCCTCTCTTACTGCCTTCTCCCAAACTTCACCTGTTCTAAAACGAGCATGAAATCCTTTTACTTCAGTAAAATATATACATATATGTCTGACAGCCCATATCTATATAACCAAAAGTGCTAGGTTTCATTCCCCCTGCCCCATATATGTTCTGCTTCTCCAAGATTCACATTTATTTTCCAGACTTAAATTCTTTACCATTAAAAATGTCAGTATAGAAATTTCACCCGTGCACCACATGCTTCCTTGCAATCTCTGCTCTTGAAGAAGAGCGTATTTTTTCCTCGGTTTACTTGAACAGAATACAAAATATGCATTTTAGGGGGAGAGAGAGAGAAAAAAAGAAAGCTAGGACTAGAGGAAATAAATAACGGTGAGTGGATGATGAAAAAAGGAGGGCATGTAAGAGTCTCCTTGGAGGCAAACGAAGATAACAAATCAAACAGAACTAGAGCAAAGAGGAAAAGGAAAACGAACCTGCCCGGAATATTTAGTACCCATGTCTGAACACACAAAGTCAAGTCTTTCCGTTGACTTGAAGGAAAACCCCATGAACTAATTTTAGGAGCACAGGCTAAAATCCCAACCACCTCAGACGGGACCTTTAGGAGGTCATCTCGTTCACATCTTGCTTCTCTCCGTACTGACGATGCCCATCAATTTTGCATCATCGGCAAAAATTCATACCAAACCCATGCTGACAGTATGTAAATGCAGCTGAATCCCCAAGAGTTGCTTCTACGATCTGCTTCCTTAAATAATTGCATTTTACTGCCTGTCTGCCAAACTGCCCTCCCCAAAAGCCCTGCCGAGCTTTTTAGCTTCTCCTGGAAAAATTTCAAACGGGGATTGCGATCCCAAAGATAATTAACCTCCAGCATGTTACAGAAAATCGGTGTACACATGTGGGGAGAGGTGTGGAGAGGAAGGACTCAAAGAACTTGAGTTTTACTAATTGTGCTACTCGAATTATACAAACTAATGGGTAGTTAAGCAGGTGGAGGAGCTTTAGAGGTTTGCTTAGATGCCTTCTGCAGTGCCCTGCACAGGTTGGCTCCTGGGGCTGAGCCTTCCCCTGCACCTCTTGCTCCTCAGAGAAGGGGGTGCCAGCCAAGCAGTTAATTTCTGGTTCTGGTAAGGGAACCCACACTGAATCTCTCTATAACAGCAGCAAACCCTCACCTTCCACTGAAGCTGCCTCCAAACCCAACCATGGGCCAGGGACGTTTTCAGATACGTACAGTTGGCAGAAGGGGAGCATTCCAGTTAGCAACAGCAAATTTGAAAGATACTGTAAGCCATCAACTCAGCACTTTACATAATCTGGGCCTATTTCTATTATGGCTCAGATCAGATTCCTACAAACAGACTCAATTTTCAAGCCATTAACACGGTCTATCTTGCCACTCGAGGGATATTTACAGCATCAATTATCTTGAACCTCATCTGACACACACTCGTCTCAGACTGATCTAACTACAGCTATTATCATGTGCTACAGACAGTTTTAATTTAGAAAAGAAATAGCATAAAAGGCATCCGAATAACCTTATTGCACTCTCACTAGGTTTTTTTCAACGAGGAAAATAAAATTTGCAAACGCAACCAGGTGATACTATAGAATTAATACTCCGTAATTAATCGCAAGCTTTTTTTCTTAAGTCAAAAAAATACCGATGTCAGGAATATTATATTGCACAAATTCTGCAGGGTACTTCCTCAGCAGCTATTCAGGGCTAATTAAACATCATCGAAACGAGCTCGACATGAAAATAAAAATTTTCCTTGGCTGATGCTAATAGAAAAAAATCACACTTCCATTCCTGCACGCATGCATATGTAATCTTCACTTCTTAATTTTCACAAGCAAGGCTGTCAGTCTCTATTAGTCAATTATTTTACTGTATTTTACTGCTAAAGCTCTTTAAACACCCAGAAACAGCCAGGCGGGCGGGCGTGCTGTGACCGCTCTCACTCTTGCTGACCATCACCATTCCCGTGATTCCTTGTTCTCTGTCTGCCTACTTCTATCAACTGTTTGGTTTTTTATGCAAGCTGTCAGTGCTCTGTGTTAATACATCCTCCAGCATCACACTATGCATTATTCTCATGACAATATTTGCCCACAATTAACATAATTGTATGTATATTTTTTAACATAACGAAAAAAACAACTCTACTTTGGAATCTTTTAAAGACCTGCCTCAAGACTTGTATCCCGGCCACGTCAGGGTCTCTCCGTGATTCTCAGCCTTCCAGTCATGTTGCAAAAGACAACCCGCTATAGAATCATAGAACTGTCAGGGTTGGAAGGGACCTCAAAGATCATCCAGTTCTAACCCCCTGCCATGGGCAGGGACATCCCCACTAGATCAGGCTGCCCAGAGCCCCATCCAACCATGGCAAGTGCCAGGCAGACGGAGCGGTGAGGTTTTCTCTTTTCCCAAACAACAAGAAATCAGAGCATGGAGTCGGGCTCCTGCTCCAAAGCCAAACACACATCTTCCCACCTGCCCTGTGGCCAAAGCAAGAGCATCAGCAGAACTTTCTGGCAAGAGTTGACAGGGTGATCAAAACCTCCAGAAGCCTCAAACTCCATGAGAGAGCCCCAAACCAAAAAAAGTGAGTGCAAATCAAGAGAGGGATTCTCCCTCTTTGCTCTGCTCCGGTGAGACCCCACCTCGAATCCTGCATCCAGTTCTGGTGTCCCCACCGTAAGAGGGA
>NW_009732476.1:0-10269 GCF_000703405.1 Apaloderma vittatum | reverse complement strand
CCGTGAGCAACCTGGTCTAGTGGAGAGGCGTCCCTGCCCGTGGCAGGAGGCTGGATGAGATGATCTCTGAGGTCCCTTCTGACCTAAGACATTCTATGGGTCTATGAAACAATGACAAGGCACAGGCAACAACCTGAGAAAGCACTCACTAACTTAAGCCGCGCTGCTGTATTTTCAACCTCCAGTAATTTATTCCAAAAAGAGTTTATTTTAGCTACATTTCCCAACAGCAAACACCAGCTAAGGTGGTTTGGATCAGGTAGGGCCAGTTCCCCTTGGTGCTGATGCACCTACAGAGGACCAGGAGTCTGAAAAAGCAAACACGAGCCAGCACGGCTGGGGCAGGGACCGGTGCCAGCAGGCACTGGGGCACCAACTGATTCGGAGAGAGTGAATCCTAGCCATGTCAGTTGTTTTTTTAAAATCAGCAAACAAATAAACATTATTTCATTAGCCTGCTTCCAATTTTGCTCTCAGATGAATGCCCAGGGTTCCTGGGGAATTCAGTTGGAGCGGTTCCTGGCTCTCAAGCTCACGTTTCCATCCCCTACAAAATACAAGATTCCCTTTGGTCTGGGACACCTTGAGGGGTTTGACACCAGCATTCTCACCCAGAATAAACACTCCTGCTTCAGCTGCCAGGGACATCCCCACTGTTTATTCATAACCAGATAAAGCACTTTTTCCTTCTTTTTTTTTTTTTCCCACCTACACAACGCCCCTGTATCAGACAGATCCTCCTGATCCAACAAGCTAAGGACAGAACCACAGAATCGTGGAATAAAACCAGAGAACCAGTAAGGTTGGAAAAGACCTCTAAGATCATCTAGTCCAATCATCAATCTAACATTACCACGACCACTAACCTCTAACACGTGCCTACTGCCTCCACTGCATCGGCCACCATCTCTTGAAAACACTGAAACATTTTTTTTTTTTTTGACTGGGAAGGGATCGTAGCATGTTGCTTTCTCATGGAGGGGGAGCTCAACAGGCTGCAAACCCAGCAAAGCACTTGGCTTTCTGCTGACCCCCCCCATGAGCTTCTCATGAGCATCCATGAGGATGCACAGAAGCATTGCTGCACAGATTCCCCCTGCTCAGAGCTCATTCTTTTTCCAGAAAAAACCCTTTGTCCTACCATTGAACCATCTGGAAATATTTTTTAGTTTGAATTCCCGTAACCAACAGGCACCGGTTCTACACTTAAACACATACAAATAAATAGTCCATGAAAAACTTTTTTCCACCCCCTCTCTCTGGAAAAATAACAAGTTTCAGGAACACATTGGGATGCAATCAGATGGATTAAAAATGGTAATATAAGAGTTTGAGAGCCCAACCTTCCATTTGCTTTATTCTTGGGCTGCTTTTCTTGAAATTGCTGTAATTTTAATAAAATTTTCTAATGGTTTTGAATGTCTGTCCTTACTGCTGGTTCATGCCTTCTGAGTCTTCCTGATACCCATCTCTTTTGTAAGAAACAAGGACACACAAAAGAAACCTTTTATAATCCTGGATAGGAAGCACCACCGTGTTTTGGTGATATTTCAAGGACGCAAATCAAGATCAATTGTCAAGTCCAATGAGAGACTTGTAAGAGGAGTGATGGCAAACGAAAACATGGAAGAGCGAGCCCTGGATTATAGAGAAGTTACTTGGTGCAAGGAATCAACAGATGAAATACACTTGAGGGATGCACGTCACGTCGCAGTCGTACAGGCTGAGAAAGATCTCCTTTTTGGGGGGGAAACATGCCCCTAAGTATCCCGAAGAGATGCTATGTCAGCGGGCATGCAGTTTGTCCATGATTGTTTAAGCTAATGAAGAAAATCACAACTTCCCTGCTCCCTCCCTGGGTGACAGCAGTGTTATAAAAAGCTACAGAGAAGGGGACGGAGAAGAGGGTTTGGATCTCACCTATTTTGTCACTAACCAAGAGTCAAACAGACTGCAAATAACATGCAGCACAGATTTTAACAGAATTTTAGGACAGGCTTGAGAATTCTCTGAAGAATAAAAAAAAAATCTTCTTAACACCAGGGTAATTCTTTCTTCTTTTTAAAAAAAGAAAAAAAATTAAAAGCAAGATGCTTGCTATGCTACACAATGCTCTAATTATGATTTGCGAGAACAAAAAAAAAGAGACCAAACAGAAATCTAAAGGATCGCTCTCTTGAAGTCAGATTCATTTGCCTGGACACACTAGAATATAAATCTAAGTTTGTGGCAGAAAAGGGAAACAAGCAGGAACGATCTCACTGACCCAGAGCAGCGGCTGAGGCTCAATTAATTGCAGCACTGTCACTTCCCTACGAGTTTTTGGAATGAATTTTTGGAGATGCCCTACCCAACTCATACCAGTGAAAGAGAAATTCTCTTTTCAGCTCTTCAGTTGCTCTCTACAGGCCTTCTTGCCTTTTCTCCTGATTCTTCTAGAATTTCAAAGGCAGCCTAAATCAGCTGGCTCCTTGTTACCGAAGTGCCACGAAACAATGTCCCGTGGGAATGGATACACGTAAAGCAAATGAGACCAGAGGATGAACAATGAAAGAAAAGAAAGCACGTTCCAATCAGTACACATCCAGGGCCTTTCTCTGAGATACTTGATTGCTTCCCTGTAAGAAGGCTGGTAAACTTGAGGTTACATCATTCTTTCTCAGTTTGTAACAACTGGCGATATTTGCTTAATAGTTTCCCAAGAATGATAAAACTTTGAAAGCGCATTTATAGCTCCTCAGGTCAAAAATATAGGGAGTCCAGACTCAGTCATAAGCAGATGTGCTAACACCGAGTTACCAAATCAATGCTAATTACCCAGAGATCATTCAGAAGAATGAAACAGCTTTGCCTTGCAAGAGTTTTGAAACCAAAGTGAATGACACTGAAGCTGACAAATGACTCCACCGATGTTGAAGAACAGCAAGCTTTATTCAGGCTTTCCTTATAGGTACTATTTTCACTACCATCACCCTTGGATATCACTACATACACACAGACCTGATCGACTTCTTTCCTCCCAAGTGCTCTGGCAGTGTCTTAATTAGCATTCACTGCAGGGAAGGACTCGCCTTGTCCTAACAACTGTCCCACGACACAAGAAGTTACCCACTTTGTCCTCATTTCAGTTTAGCAAGCATTACCCTGAGAGCTCCTGAAATCACCACGACTCTGGAAAAGGGGTCAATGTTAACACAAAAAGCTACAGCGACCCCCCCCAACATTCAGGATAGCAGCTGGGAGCCTCCAAAGAGCTACATGGGTAGCTTTGCACTATAAAGGTCCTGTACAGAACTTACGCAAAGGAAGCCAGGAAGCTAAGCCCTACAGCATCAAATTTTTTGACTCACACTCCTCTTTATGGAGTCCAGGAGCCTCTGCCAACATCGCTGGAGGTTCCCCAATGAACTCCTGCATGTGCAGGAGGGTCGAGCTGGATGGAAAGACTCTTGTCTTTTCCAGGAAATATTCACACAAGTATCCCAGTAGCTCTGTGACTGCAGAGAGCCAGGCTGCTCCACAGTCATTAACCAAAAGGTCCAAGGGATGACCAGGACGTGCAGAATCCAAGTCTTCCCTCTGAGCATGCAAACCAACAATTACCACACCAAAAGAGCTCCTCTTAAGTGTCGAGACCTGCAGAATTCACCTGGCTACCTCGAAAACCACGCACTGCCCAAATTCACTGCCCTCCCCATGGCCATCCTAGCAGGGATGTTTAGTTAATGCAGCAGCAACTCCCAGCTCTGCTGGGTCACACAGACCCGGAATGAAGCTCCCTCCTTTTCTCCATCTTACTTGGATAACACCAGAGCAAAGTGCATATTTCTTAGGGTGTGGTGTTGGTTTGGGCTATTTTTTCATGTGACTTTGGCCATGCTTACACAACCCCTGGCAGCGTGCATGCCAGGAAGGAGCCCCTGCTGTACAGGCTGGCTTGTAAACATGCCTCCCAGGAAAATATCATAAATGGAAGAGGTGTATGTGTAGAGTTTGTCAACTTCCATCCATTTACTTCTGAATCAAAGTCAAGAAGAATTTTCATCAGGTTGCTCAATATCTGCCTGCTCAAAATAAGGGGGAAACGTATATTTTCAAGTTATTTTTTCCAGTCATTCCCCTTCCACAGATAGAGTAGACACAGACGATGGACACCCACCACAATCACACGTCTGGGAAGATGGAAAGTCACAATGTCAATTCCTTTTATTTCCCACAGCTGCCTCCAAGAGAAAGTCTCTCAGGCTGAACAGCACACATCATGCACGCGCAAGGCTTTTGGGTTGCAAGATTGATTCTCTTTGATGCTGTGCAAAAAATCAGGGCATTTAGTCCATCAGCTACTTAACACGTGATCAGCTGATATGGCTATATGCAAAAGGCGTAAGAGAGGAGGTTATGTATAAACCTCTTTGGTCTGCCATGAATAGTAATTTTTATATATTTTTTTTGAGGACTCTTAGGATGTGAGCTGAGTTTGGATTTCACTGATCTGCCCTGTATCACAGCCATTTCGCTTTCCTCCCATTCAAGGAAACTGAAGACATTTGAGTAATCAGCAACGATATGGGGAAGCGTTTTGCTTCAGTACATACAAAACCAGCAACAAGAAAATCTCCATCTTAAAATCTACCACTTACTCCAGTTTAAACACAAAAGTGCAGCAGACATTCTGTAGTAATTCAGTAATTGCAAGATGTCGCAGAGTCACCCAGTAGTCCAGGTAGAACAGATCTCAGCCCTGAAGTGCTCATGAAATTAATCATGCAATAGGTTAATAATTATTTTTCCTCACTTCTTAATATATATATATATACACACATGCTTAAACAACCCTTAATAAATTCTGTCAGAATAATTAACAATCTTTAAAAGGTCCAGCAAACACTAACGGGCCACACTGGAACCTTCATGAAGTTATTGCACTATTTCAATGGAATTTCTTTTTTTTTTTTTTGTTCAGCATTTTCTGAGCAAAAGGAGAGAGAGAAAGCAGCAGCATGAACACGAGCTGCCAGTAAGAAAACTTTGGTAACGGGAGGTGAGGGAGACAACAGAGTAGTTTGCAGAAAGGCTAAAGAAGCAGCAGTAAGAGACGCACATCCCTCGGTGCATTTAAATACGAGGTTAATTCCAATGCACAGCCAACTGAATTTCTCCAAAGTTCCCTTTCAAGATACTGATTTCTTTGAGTTACAGGGATTAGAAAATCAGTCCTGTGAAAACTGAGTATTTTTGAGTAGTATTGACTTTCCTCAAGGTGACTTTGCTTTCACTGAGTTCCTCCATAATTAAGTCAAGGAAATAAATAAAACTACAGTCTAAGCATTTGGCTGATATTTTCCATGTATGTCATTTAAAAAAAAATACAAATAAAACACTCGGTTTGATTTTGCTTATTTTAGGGGAAAAAAAATTTTTTTTGTTATTGTTTTGGTTTGTTTTTTAGCAGGTCAGAGGTCAAATAGTCATGCAAACAAAGCCAGTGTTTCCTTTAAAATATCCATAGTCTGGTATCCTTAGCATTCTAGACCAGCCTTTTGAAGAAGTGTTTTTTATTTAAGATGGCATGATTTGCCTGTGCTCCCTATCCACAAAACCCATTTAAAAACCAATAAAGAAGGTCACAGCTTGGTTCCAGAAGATCCTAGTTAACCGATTAACTCTAAACACATCATCACCTTCACCTTCTTTTACCACTGTCCATATCTAATGCACATTTAATTAAAAAAAGCTAAATCCAATGCTGGTCTAATCCAGAAAATAACGACAATAATTGTAAAAATGAGGTCATCCCCAAACCATCCGCACACCACAAACTGAAGACAGTCAGGCGTGGCTGAAGGCTTCTGGGTTTTTTGTTTTGTTTTTTTCCTTTCAGAAAAGGAACAAACAAAACACCCATCCTTTTTCTAATGACTGACTTCCTTGGGATCTTTACTTCTACACAACGCTTCCCAAAGTGCATTCACATTTTCACCATAAATCTCAACAAGAGAGACAGACCAGGGCTGCAAGATTCCTCTGCTCTGGTTCAAGTAGCAACTTTAATTTTCCTGACAGACTAAGTTACACAGCACGAAGGTGGTCTCCAAACTCTGTTAACGTACCACACCTTTCCCTAACGCCTGGTGGCATCCTCAGAAGCAATCCTGCATCATCATATCTCCCACATCACAGCAGCATTTGGCTGAAACGATGCTTCCTTGACTCCAAACAGTTGGAGGGCATGAGCCACACAAAGCAGCAGTGGTTGTGCAAATTGCCTGTGGTTACAGCTGTTCTGCTGCTAAATACTTCCCAAAATTATAAGCATCATGAATTACTCCTCCTCTTACACCCAGGCATCACACTGTTTAGCTTAAGAGTTACTGCAGGCTTACTGAAAAGGCAGGAAGATGCCCCTAACCCCGCCACCATCACGGTAAGAGATGAGGTACCAAGCGTTTCTAGGTGACACTGACTGTGGTTGCAGGGAAGTGCAGGTTAAGACCCAAGAGCAGGGAAAGGCAGGTGAGGGAGTCTCACTTAAACGTGCTATCTGTCTGTATCAGGATTAATTACTCCCAGTCTCAAAGTGCCCACTCCTTTCTACCTAGAGCTAATAAATAAATGTGCATATATATATAAACAAGTGGTTCAGACAAGGACATTAACAAATTGGCACGTGTATCACACCACCTACAGATGGGTGAGGTGTGACAGCACTTCCAAGGAAACCACCATCACTAGTTACATGGTTTAGTTGGTGGAACTGGCAGTGCTAGGTTAATGGTTGGACTCGGTGATCTTAATGATCTCCATTCTAAACAATTCTATGATTCAATGATCCTCCTGATGAAAGAGAAACATAGTCCGTGTGACCAGCAGCCCGCAAACTCTCTTTACAATTTCTTGTACAAATATCCATGTTTATCGAGGGGAAATTCCAAAAGTTTTTCTGTGACCTGACAAGTTAAAAGTTACCATGTCTTCAAAGGGCATCTTGTGTCATTTAACTAAGAAGGCCTAAATAAATTAAAGCTAGAGATGGGTTGGTTCAGATTGGACGTGAGGAAGAAGTTCTTCCCCCTGAGGGTGGTGAGACCCTGGCACAGGTTGCCCAGAGAGGGGGTGGCAGCCCCATCCCTGGGAGTGTTTAAAGCCAGGCTGGATGGGGCTCTGGGCAGCCTGATCTAGTGGGGGATGTCCCTGCCCATGGCAAGTGGGTTGGAACTGGATGATCTTTAAGGTCCAGTTCTATGATTCTATGAAATACTTGATCCCAGACCTCTTTCACACCCTGGCTCGTGGAGTCCAAAACTCAGACTCGAAGAATCATCCTCTGGACAAAATGTCTAAAGCCCATGAGGCAACTCAACAGGTGGCTTGGCAGGGGCAGACGTAGCTTGGGAAGTCCTTCCAGGCTGGATGTCTGAACACTAGTTCTACTAGTGACTACCTCCTGAAAACCCCTGCAGGAGACTACAAAAAAAAAATAATCCAGTTATCCAACACCCATTCTTCTTAAAGGAATTACTCAAAAAGTATAATAGTGACCAATGACTCTTCTGTTTGAGAGCTACATTTCCCTGGCCCAGAAGCCTGCCAGGCTCATGGGTGGTTTTGGGAAGTGGTACTCTCCCAGAATGATTGCATCTTCCAAAAAACATAGACTGAATGATTTGGGCTGGAAGAGGCTTCAAAAATCATCTAGTTCCAACCCCTCTGCCATGGCAGGGACATCTCCCACTAGATCAGGTTGCTCAGGGCTCTAAAAATAAATACAAGAATAATACAATATCAATTGTTCCAGGGAGACATGGCGGGTGATGGCATGAGTCTGTAGCTCAGTGGTCAGGCAGCTCTTTTGGAAGGGGAATATCCATGTCCCTGTTCCGACACTAACGGCTGTTCACACAGTTCTTGTAAATAAATCAGCGGATAAAATGCTGAAAGGCTCTCTTTTGAAAGGGAGGAGGTGGCGACAAGGATTTGCCAGAAACTGGGTGCCCTGGACATGACTGACTGCAGAAAACATGACTCTGCAGAGAGATAGCAACAGGCTCAGCTCCAGTCAGATGGAGGACTGAAGGCATCAAGCAGGCTATTTATACTTTCCCTCATCACAGTATATGAATACACCTCAGAGGCAAAAAAGAAAAAAAAAAAGAGGCAGAAATTTTGCTAAAGACTGCCTAGAAAGCGCATTTTTTTGTGGGTAAACTACTGTGCAGGGACCGCCTGGAAAATGAACTTCCCCAGGTGTAAGCATTGGGTTTGCAGGGGGATAGTGAGCATTGGACTTTGTGATAAGTGAGACCATCCCCTCTCTCCTTGCACACTAAAGGACTGACTTTCCCAGTCACTCTTCAGCACAGTTACCAGACCCAATCCCACCGCATCAGCTCTACTGGGCTGCGGCGAAACAGAACCGAGGGCACAAACCTGCATAAAGTAATGCCCAGGACGAGCTCTTAAGACAACTGCTCAGGATTTTCTTCCCTCTCCAGCAGCTTGCAGAACACACATCCCTCTTCTCATCTTCCCAGCAATGCTGGAGAAACGCTGCAGAGCGAAGCAATTCCCCAGCCCTGACAAGAATTACCTTGTCACCAGTAGAGATGGAGGCACTCAAGAGAGCCAGCCCATAACGTCTTGGCTGGCTCAATGCACAAATATGCTTTGTTTATGGATGTAAATGCTGGGCTAAGATTATTTGAAAATGGTCTGTCCTTCAGATTTTTTATTATCATTTTTAAGACA
The DNA here is from genome assembly GCF_000703405.1 of Apaloderma vittatum. Lineage (NCBI taxonomy): Eukaryota > Metazoa > Chordata > Aves > Trogoniformes > Trogonidae > Apaloderma > Apaloderma vittatum. The sequence goes on along the minus strand of NW_009732476.1, from coordinate 1,524 downwards.
AAAAGGGGAGGGAGAAATGAATGTGTTGAGCTCATTTAAACTTGAGTCAAGGGTGGGGGCTGGATGTGTTATTAGAAAGGTGATAAACAAGCCTCCTTTTTTGAAACCCAACCTGCTTTGCTATTGTCTGCATTGTTGATCCAAATGTTTCTACTTCAGTGTGCCTTAATTAAAATGTTAGTGGTCAATATTTCCTTGAAAGCCTCTCCAAGAAGTTTTTATTTGCATGTAATTGCTTTGTAGATAATGCCAGAGGAAAAAAACAATCCAACAGCTGGCAAATAAGCTCTCTGTTGGGATATTTTAGCACATCCCATGTTCATCTGTTCTATTTAAAAAGAGCCCAAGCCTTTTGGAGTCCTGCAGACCATCCTAGGGCCGGGTCGAGCCTCTTCACAAACACAGCGGGTCCAACTCTGTTTTTTTGCTTATTTCAGTAGATCTGGATCCAGCAGATCACCAAGCGAGCAGCGTAAGTACATGGGCATAGAGGTCCAAAATTTAAACAGCATGTACAGATTCCTCTCAGCATCGACAAATTCAGGTAAAGATAAAGTAAATAACAGCCTCTGAGTTGGTTTGCATTTGCAGGCTTTCAAAAGAGACTAATTATTATTTCATGCACACAAAACAAAAAGCCCACAAACATCCCCCTCAGCAGTCTATCTGCAGCTCTCTTGAGCTGTATTTTAAGAAAGCATAATAGATAACATAACCCAAGCCAATATATGCTTATATTGGGACTTGGTTTAACAGTCACGATAGTTGGGTTGATGGTTGGACTAGATGATCTTACAGGTCTTTTCCAGCCTTAATGATTGTGTGATTCTATGTTTTCGGGGGTTGGGGTATTCAGGGGATGGGTTGTTTTCTCCCCAGCTCGGTCGTTCAATTCCCTAATCTCTGTATGTTCCAACAGATCTTCTGCATTACTCCTTCTTGCAGAAATGCCACCTCCACCCTTGACAATCTTGTGAGGAAACCACACTGACAGCCCTGGTCAGGACTGATGCTGGGAACAGAATCATGGAAAAAGGGGCAGAAAAGCCCATGTAAACTCTGGCTCATCCCTTCTTGTGCCAGGGTGAAGCATTGGCTCTGCCGCTGCCAGTCTCAAGCGCTGCTCCTCCAGCCTGGCCACAGTACGCTCCCTGCAGTAGATGCTCCGTGTCCCCAGGAGCTCCTGTATCAGTATCAGCCCAGTTCCACCATCAAACAGCTCTTCTTACTAACCTAGATCTCTCACTGCAGTTTAAGCCAATCACTGTCTTTTTTATCCTTTGGGAATCTTCAGAAAAAAAAAAAAAATCTCCTCCTTTTCATTTGCCCATCTGAAGGCTCCTGTTAACTGCACCTTTCCTTGGCCTTCTCCTCTGCACCAGGAACAGTCCTCATGAACCATTTTACTCCCACAGCATCCTCACAGGTAAACTGAGGCAGTGTGGTCTGGATGACCGAGTGGTGAGGTGGGTCACTGACTAGTTGAAGGGAAGAAGTTGTGGTCAATGGGGCAGAGTCCAGTTG
>NW_009732475.1:0-5997 GCF_000703405.1 Apaloderma vittatum | reverse complement strand
ATGTTAATTTTCCCATGTCATTAAGAATTTCAGCTTCCTTCTGTAGTTTGAATTTCTCTGATATTAATACTTTTTTTTCTGCTTGGTTAAATATTCTTTTTAGCAACTGATTTTTCCATTCCTCAGATAAAACATTTTCATCACATTTTGTAAAAGATACAGAGATTCAGCTTTATCTTTCCTATTTGCATTTTTTTTCTAATCCAAGAAATATTTTTCCTCTGTTCTCCCCACTAATTCAGAGTCATGTAGACGAATAATAAAGTAACACCAGCTACAAATGCTGCATGAAGTATTTTAGTGTCAATTTTACTTATGCAGTGCACTGGAGCAATTTTTGCTTGGTGGTCCTATTTAACTCAAGTGACAAAAAACTGTTAACTGGTTTTGCTACAGCTCTCCGTGGAAAATTCTTATCCAGTTATCTGGTCCCTTTAACATTTAATCCTTCCAAGTCTTCCTGGGACATTGGTCAGATGTGGATGTTTTTCTGTTGTTACGAATCAACTAAATTTTGGCATTATTAATCTTTGAAATTACTTCCAAACACAACAAATGTTTGGCATGAATGTACAAAATAACTTTAGGCAAGGCTAACCGGTGCAATAAGGGCTTGGATTCCATCCTGATGCGGTGCATTGTACATCTGCTCCTCCACCGTATTTGTATCCTTCATTGCAGCCAAACTGCAGTCGTTCATATTCCTTGTAAGACCTCTTTGTAGAACGTACATATCCATGCAGAATTTTTGGCACATCACAGGTAATCTCTGAAATTGAGAATAGCAAAATCCATATATATTTATTTTTATTTGCTAAGAATAAATGCTGACTGGAATAAAATTTAGTGAGTTTTTAAAATTTGTTTGATTTCACAAAAATATTCCCATTTGGAACCCAAAACTTATTGGAAAACTCTTCAACGACTTGCAATACAGAAAGCATGGTGCAGCACAGCATCAACAGCAAATTGGTTCATGAGACAGACTGCAGGGCTTTGCTTTGGATTTTAATGGATCTCAGAATCAGTATGGAAGGCAGGGGAGATTCTAAGATAAATACCTAGGCTAGCTGAAATTGAGGATTTTCCATTTTTCATACGAAAATTATTGTAAATTTCTTGTGGTTTCCTAAAACTCACTCGTAGCCAGTAGATGATTAGTTAAATGATGGCCTCAACAGGAAAAATAATAATTAAAGTATATGGAAAACTGATGCCAAAACACTTAACTATCTCTAAAGGAACTCAGCATCCCCAGCTGCTTGTTGAATGGAATAAAACCACTGAGATCTTGCATTTTCCAAAAACTGCACTCATAAAGCCAGAAAATATGGAAGTCTTTATTTCCTAGGCCACAGAGTAGAATACGCAAGAGATCTCTTGGAATCCTTTGATGGATTTACTTTGTATTTAGGATGAAATACAGCTCAGTGGAACTTTCACTGTCTAATAAAATTCACTGTATTCTGTAAATGTTACAAGTGTGTTTAATTCCATGGGTTTAATTCCACGTGTTTAATTCCACTTTATGCTGTTCAAATTATAATAAATGGGAGTTTCAAATTAATAAAATGCAGTGCTAAAACTGTGAAAAAAAATACATGTGTCTGAGACCCAGACATACGTACTCTGCTCTTCTAAATGCATACTTCCTGATCAGATAGCATGCAAATAATAAACTTGATGGACTGAACATATAACAGGGATTGTTACTACAACTTCCCTGGGATTCACCTACATACTGACAATCCAATGCCACACAGTCTCTATATGCAGAACGGGACGTATAACCCCATCCACAACCTATGGGTAGGGTCAACTGACTGAAAGTATTTTTTGCAGAAAAATAGACCTTAGCAGTCCAGATGGACAAGTTGAACAGCTATGTCCTTTTGCAACAAATAAAGAAAACAGCATGCTGGGTTCTGTTGGGAAGAGTGTTGCCAGCAGGTCAAAAGAGGTCATCCTCCCCTTTAGCACTGGGGAGACCACATCTGGAGGGCAGCGCTCAGCTCTGAGCTCCCCAGTACAGAAAAGATATGGACATACTGGAGCAGATCCAATGAAGGTACGTGGAGATATTTAAGAGACTCTAGAGAAAAGAAGGCTTGTCGGGGGAGGCTCTTATTCATATATATAAATTCCTGACTGTGGTGGAGCAGGCAAGAACAGAGATGGTGAAGACAGACACTTCTCAGTGGCACCCAGTGACAAGATGAGAGGCAACATTCACAAATCGAAATACGGGTAACACTACTTAAACATAAGAAAAAACATTTTTATTTAAGAGTGGTCATGCACTGGAACGGGGTACCCACAGAGACTGTGAAGTCTCCATTCTTGGAGATGTTCAAAAGCTGATGGGACATGGTCTTGAGCACCTTGCCCTAGCTGCTTTGAAGGGCCTTCAGAGGTTCCTTCCAACCCCACTTATTCTCTGATTCTCTGGTTCTGTTAAAACTGATCATAAATTAACCTTCTAACTTGTCAAAACACATTAATCTGAAGAAAGAAAAGTCCATCATGACTTCTTTGTATCTTATCTACCCTAAGAACACGACCAAATTAAAATCATACTTGTTTTTTAAACTTGATCCACATAGATTCAGAATTGTTTGTAATTACTTGGGTTAAATGAACACTGAAGTGATTGAATCTTATACAGATATATCAAAGGTAAGAAATGGAATGCAGCCTGGCAAAACATAGAGCTTGCAGTGAAAATGTGGAACAGATGGTCCATTATGACTATATTAGCATCTGATATTCTCTGATTTGTCTTTCTTATCTTACTTCTTCTGCACATATGCAATGGAGATTGTTTACAGACAAATTATGCTTAATTCCTGTGGAATAAAGCAAAAGCTTTGTATTTTCCCATATGGTAACCAGTCCTCAGACATCTGTGAGAATAAAGTGTCTTAATTACAGATAATAAATACTGTCCTTTTTACCTTGGCACTGAGGCACATCACTACTCCATTCTCCATTAGAAGAGCAAATTATTTCTTTAGATCCAACAATCTTGTATTTTGCATTACATTCGAAATTTACAACCTGGCCAAAGAAATATTCTTGGCCCAGCTCAAATGCACCAGTCATAATTATTCTTCCATTTTCTGGTGCTTCTACAGGTAAACATTTTGCCACTATAAAATAAAACAAAACAAAATGAAAGGAAAAAAAGCCAGTTATCTTGATGTCTATTCTGTAAAATAAATTTACACACAAAAAATTAAAGCACAGAAAATTCACTGTAATTTTCTTACACATTTTAAAAATACACACTCTTGTGATGCATTCAGATACTATTTGCAGCAGCTACAGTACAAAACCCTAAGCCAAAGGACAGACTGACATGGGAGGAAGATTGTAGACCAACTCTCCTCATTCTCTTCTCTGCCCTTGAAGACAACAGTACTCACTGAACCAGGTGACCTCCTGAGGTCTCATCCAATCTAAACTTTCCTGGGATCTCATGAATTCTACACATGGTTAGATGAGCACTGGCTGACACCTAGGGCCATTAAACTTTGTCAGAATAGGTTATTTTACTTAAGAGCTATGGCAAATTGCTTTTGCTATAGACAAATAGCTGGAAAAGTGCTGTGTTACAGACTGACTACATTGGTTCTCTTACTAACTAAAAACCCTACTTAAGGATATTAGAACAGTTATATTACGAAAGTAAACAAACACGTCAGCCACGAATTTGGATCTCTTGTACCTCCTGATTTTGTAACTGCAGAAGAAGGGATAACAAACACATGGCATCCAATATTTGTTATTAAGGGCTAAATAATTATCAAAGGTCTTTCTTAAATGTTCCCGTGGGTATCACTGAACATGTATGGAAGTGGCTCCTGTTTTCCCTACCATAGCTCCCACAACTCTCTGACATCATTCTCCATCTTATAAGGCATCTGTCTTCTCTGTGAGCTCTCATTCTATCTTTTACATTCTTCACATCTGGGACAAATTCTTTCATAGGCAATCGTATTTCAGCCTAATGAAAACTCCTCAATCATGAAAATAATTTCTAATGAGCACTTTGAAATGGCAGTATCTTGGTGACACGGAACAAAAAAATGTTGGAAACCACTGCTTTATACTTCACAGACAGAGACCTGTATGCCCAAAGTTGAAGACCAATCCAGTAAACTAAATGTGAAATATCCGAGACCAAGAAAATGTCAAAATACAGACACCAAACTTTAAACAGGAAAAGCATATCTACTTTCAGTTGTGACTCTTTAGAGACCTTTTCCTGATGTTAGATGCTTAAACTAAAGGGATATTTCAGCACTGCACAGGTGTTAAAATAAGTTAAAAATTATCTTTGACAAGAAAGAAAGCTTATTTTCATAATCACACAGATTTTAATCTAAGTGAAAAGGTTTCCAAAATCAGGGATGTATCATTCCAGCCATCCAGTCTATTAAGTCTTGAGGTCGGAATCTCTTGCTCTCATTCTTACTTACTGAAGTTCTTCCACAGTATGCTAACAGAGAAAAAAACTTAAAATCAAATCTTACTGGCTAGTATATTAACAAGGGGGGAAAAGGAAACGAGCTAAAGACACACACCCTTTAATACATCCAAAATGCTTCATCCCAGCTGTTTTTGTACCCATGTTTTGGAGGTATCTTCTCTCTCAGAGCCTTTAGATGAGGCAGAGCTTTAAGCTAGTCTAGGGGCAACAAGACTCTGTTTTGTGAATGTTTTTTAACAAAAGCTTCAGTCCTTATTAGATTAAAACCGCTGAGCAGTCATAAGAGTTTCACTGCTCTGTAACTTGAATTTGAACCTATGTGAATTTCTACGAGTGGAGAGGTCACAGACTAACTCTAGACAGTATCACACAGATAAAAAGACAGTTTGATAAAGAATTAAATGTCAGATTCCATTTACCTTCACAGTGAGGGACATCATTGCTCCATCCATCTGCCTGACACTCTCGGTAATTTCTTTGGCTGAGCATCCAGTATCTTACCGAATAAAAAAGCAAATAATGCTAAAAGACAGTCTCATTATGTGAAAGGCAGTGCTGCTGGTTTTGAAGCAAAGGAAGTAGATTTTGTATATTCTACCAAGAACCACCCAAAAAGTGACAACACTGAGCAGTTTTGTTTTTTCTTTTAAATGCATATGGTAAAAAATATGGAAAGAAATATGAAAGTAGGAAGTTATCAGCACGCTTGGCTACCTAACAAATAATCTAGCGGCAATTTACACATTCAGCAGCAAGCAGAGTAAAACTGCTGGCTGTACTCTAGCATGAGTGAAAGCGTCAAAATAGGACTTAATCAAAACCATATTTAGCTCATGCTTTGATGAGCTAGTATTATCTTAGGTCTGAGGGCAACATGAGCGCAATGTCATGGCTTCAGTTTTGTCTGAAATGTAGTCAGAGGAAGTACAGCTAGTCTGAAATGACCGTGAAGAACTGTCTGAATTTAAGGAACTAAGGAGAATATTGACTTTGGAGCTGTTCTTCCAAAACTCAGACTAGACTGCAATTCCATCTGAATGGGCTGGCTGGTGGGCTAATGAGAAAGCTTTACAGACAGACAGCTATTTTTGTTTTCTACTGGCATAGCCATGATTTCAAGTTAGCTACAGCCTTATGTAGTTTGGACACTTTGGATGGCGGCTTCAGGTGCATGAGTGCAACAACAGCAGCAGACATGAGAAAGAGTTATCTTCAGTATTACTAAGATTGCAGAAATTTAAACAATAACCAAGCATTAAATTTTAGTAAGTTGCAGCCACATTAGAGACAATAAATCTATAAGTGACACTTATTTAAGACTAACATCTTATGTTAACATCCATATATCAAATTAAATAACTATTACCCGTCATTACATCTGTACTCAACTCTGGCGCCAAATACGAATTCACTTCCACTGGTAAGTTCAAAGGAACCAAACTCAATATCTCCAGGATGTCCACAGGGTTTATCTGGTAAAAGAAAAAAAAGAAGAAAAGAAAAGA
>NW_009732474.1:33326-47716 GCF_000703405.1 Apaloderma vittatum | reverse complement strand
GCTGAAGGCACTGCCAGGATCTAATTAATGTGACCGACCCATCTGCACAGGTTGTTGATGTGCTCTGTCTGCTGAGCAGGCTTTGTTGTCGTCTCCAACTAAACCAGTTGGATTCTTTAGCAAGAATTTCTAACGCATTTCATTTTAGGGGATCCATTAGGAAAAGCTCTCCATCACTGCAAATAGTAATGACTATTTCCTTCTCTCCCTCCTGCAATACTGAAGAGACTCAAACCCAAGTATATGGGAATAGCAGGAATTTAAAAAATGACAAGATCGCACATCAGGAATTCACTCCTTTTGTAATCTATTTACAGGGCAATGCTGAGGAGGGTCAGATTTTCATGTAAGTGAATCAATTACAGATCCATGTAGAGAAAAAGCATGAAAAATACAAGGCTTTGGACAATACACATCTGTTTTCCTGTTGTCAAATTATCCAAAACCAACGAAAATCTTTGAAAAAGGGAAGGTATTTGTCATCATTTATGCCAGTAATTACTTTTTTTTTTAAATCCCTCTCACTCCACTGAAAATTGAAAATGTCGCCAGACTGTAAAACTCGCTCCCTCCTTAGAAGTCATGTCACCTCCTGGCGGGCAGGCTGGAGCGCGATGCTAACAGCGTGGGGGCCCGGCAAACAGCTCCTCACACCCAGCTCACCCCGCCTGAACCGCGGGCTGTCCCTCCCCTGGCCCTTCTGTGCCTGGGGAGGCTCCTTATACCTCAGCTACACATCCGCTACACCTCACACGTGGGCCTGACGGGGCGGTGGCTGAAGGGCACTGGCTTAGTTCTGATGCTCCCTACCCAAAGGTACTCCATCCGGTTAAAAGACTGCCGATGGTTTTAACGAGTTTTGCAGCGAAGAGCTAGGCAAAGTATAGCTTTCAGTGTCACCACGCAATTACCATGCTGGCAGTCAAAACTGGTAAAAACTAGGGGTGTTGCCACAGCTGAATGATTTTTAACTCCAGTGCCATCAGAAATGAGTTGGCTTCATTAAGAATACGTGACAGAGGGAACCTTCCCAACGCACTGGGAAGTCACTTGGGCTCAGCACGAATAGTTTCCTTTTGAGAGCAGCCCTCATGTAAAGAGCACAGTACTACTGTGATTATCATTAAGCTGTAAATTGCAAATGATTAGACATTTTCAGGAACTGGATGTTCAATATGACCCAAACACAAGAATGACAGCTGTCTTTCCAAAAGTGTTAGCTACCATATTTCAAAAACCAGCACAGACAGGGCAAAGCCTGAGAAGGTCAGATTTTGCCTCAGTCAGCAGACATACCTTAAATAATATGTGCCTAGTCTTTATCGGGATTTTTAAAAAGATCTGCTGGCATTTTTCAATTAAAAAAAACATCAAAAAAAGACTCCCTAAAACTTTTTATCTAGTATATACAATGCTTAGAGGAAAAAATGCAGAGTACATAACACATGTACCTACTGGAGAAAGAATCAGAGAAGTATAGTAGTTATGTTGTTACATATTATTCTTAATGCAATAGCACTCACTTTGACTCTCTAAACACTACAGAAGCCCTATTTTCACATCTGTGCAAGGTGCTGTACACACAATAAAAGATGATCCTTATCCTACAACCTTTTACAAAGAAGAGAAGCTGCCCGTTGCTGTTCTCTGAGATCATGTCTCTCGGCTTCCCCTGCTACCACAAGAACTGACCACAAATTTCTCACCTAAAATGAAATGCAGATTTTTCACATGAAAATATCACAGGTTGAATTATTAATTGGTAACGGTTACCCATTACCAGTCTTCATCTAGAGAGTACCAATCACTTGCTTTTAGCTTCAACATTCTTTCAAGGTTTTCTTTCACCTACTCCCTATAAGAAGTGCATGTACTAGTATCAGTGGTTTCACTTCGAGGACAAAATGGGCAAACAAGTCTTGGGACAGCACTTTTGAACACTTGTCTTCACAACGCTTTGAGCATCAGGGGCTTTATTTGACACTGTTCTAAACAAATCTCGAGCGCTGGGTGTTGGTTTCTTTTTTATTTAATACATGGCACTTCTGTAGAAACACTTCTGGATTTTGAGTTTTTCCCTTATTTTCTCCTGACAGTGGATTTAACATTTCTTGACAGAAAGGAATTCAAAAGAAAAGAGAAGCTGCTCTTGCAGAATCAGGAGTAATACAGGTTGCTTTACTGGGTATATTCTCTTATATTAGGATTTACCATCTGTTCAGTCCCTAATTGTATTTATTTCACAAGTTCACAAGCAGCAAGATCAAAAGGCTTTGAAACAATCTTATCTTTCACCTAAAGAGTTCTGAATTTTTTGCAAAGATTGCTCCCATACACCACAGCCACATGCAGTAATGAAGTGATCTCCAACTTCAAACTAATGTATAAACACACACAACATGCTTGGTTTATTATAAAAGTGTGCCTGTGCTGCTTTAACCATTTCTCTCACCCAGACATTTTTGAAGTGACTATCACTGTCAGTCAAAACCACCTATGATGGCAAAACAGACACGGCAACCACCTTCACAGCAACTCTAACACTGTTTCTACTGGTATACTACAGCCGGATCACTCCCGATTCTTAACAAATGATTTAAGAGCCAATCCTAAACACTCAGTAAAAACACAGTTACAGAACCGCCGTTCTTTCTCAAGAGCTCCTACCAACGTTGAAAGTTCAGCTCTTGGAAAAGTTTAAATTGGAGGAAAAGAGGGACAAACCAAACGCTAAAAATTAATACCCTTGTAAAGCAAGTCTAACCAATAAAAGGTATTTATGGCGATTGACTGAACATAAAACAGTAATGATAATAAATAAAGCACCTACCGTACTATTGAATTACTACTTAATTTGATCTACTGTTTAATTTTCTCAGAACCTCTAGCACTAAGTACTTTGTGATAAAAATAATTCTAGCTTCATATTTTTCATCAATCTTGACTGCCCTATGCAGACATTACTACCCTCTGGTCACTAACTGCAAGACAGCTGGCAGCTAATAGAGAAGACCAAAATTTGGAGCAAGAGAGAAGACAGTAAGAACCTTCTGAATGCTCATGACAGCACACCAAACCACAGCTAATAGTTGTCTATCAATAGGTGGTTTTGTTGGCAAAGTAAGCTTTACTACAAGCTATGCAAGAAATGAGAAGCTTTGCATAGGTCAGATCCATCTTAAACTGAACGAGGGTGCAATTCCCACTGGGACGATGGAAACTGCACCCACTTCAACCAAGATTCAGTTTGATCCACATGTAGAGGTCCACCACTTAATGCAACAACGTGTTCAGTAGGAACGTGATCAAAGCAAAGGAAGGTTTACAATGCCAATGATTTTTACTTACACAACAGCATTTTTCCAAAGACTTTACATTCACTTAGAAGTAAAAAAATCAGCCACTTTGAGCAGTATCTGTTATTACCGACACAATGTCAGAAAACTACATCACAAAGAAGTTACATTACTCCCTGCAAGCATAAAATTACTCCTATGCAGAAGGGCCAGCCCAAATACTACCAGCTCTCCTTAAGACCCCCATAAATCCTTTAAGCAGGACTTAAATTAGAAGTTACACAGGATTAAGTAGATAGATAGGTCTCATACTGGTCCTTCAGCACAGGAGTGAAGTTTACCCACAAAAATCAGTAAAAAAGTCTAAAAATAAAATAAATCGATCAATTAATCTCACATTCATGTTTGACCTAACTATTATTACACTGCACTGACTTAAAAAATACATATGCAAGGTTGAGGAGGTGGGTGGGTTTTTTTGAGAACCCAGTGCTCATGCTGTCCATAAAGCACAGGAGCCTGCAGCCCAACAAACCGCGCTGCATTAGGCAGCAGGTATTTAGCTGAGTTTTTGTTCTATATGCAACACTCGATCATCCTGTTAATGAAAAACTAAATTTAGAAAGAAATTAGCACAATACAGTCCCTACTCTGAAAGCATTTGTGGCATGTGCGCACATCCTTGGTATGGCTTATAATCTGCTTGGTGTAAGTGCATTTGACCAACAGTACTGCTGCTGAAGCCCTCCTTGATCTGTCTACCTCAGTCTTCTCCCACAACTCAATTAACTTTTTAAAAATCAAATGTTGTCCCTAAAAATAGGACAGACCTAAACTCCCTCCAGTGTGTGTGCCCACAGTTTCTTAAATACAAATCCTCAGATGTAGAGTCTTATGATACATTCTTGAGTCAGAATTCATTTTAAATAGCCAAGCCATGTTTCCACCTTGAGACTTACGCATCTGTGTTTCTGTAGTGCCAGGTATATTAGGATTCTAGTCCCTGACTAGAGTTCTGGGTAAGTTTGTTGCTACTAAAAGCAACAGCAGAAAAAGTTCTGCTACTGAAGAAAGTACTCAAGATAGTCCGATACCAGAAGGAAGATTTTTTTTTTCTGTCTAGAGATATTTAGCAGCTGATGTATATCCTGTAGTCTCCCCATTAAGTGACATAAGGTTCCTGAATATGCTCTTCATTGTTCTAATTTAATATCTAATTATTTTACAAAACTTGAACTAGCTGGCTATGTTAATTTCTTGTAGGAAACAAAAAGTGTAATTTCTTTTTTAGTTTGAATTCACACCAAAAAAATTGTGAATTAGAGATAAAATACTGTGAACTCTTAATACAAAGCTTTTGACCCAAATGTAATCTAAAGCAAATACGAATGTTGCTTCAACCACAGCTTTATCACTGGGATTGTACTTAATGGCTTTTTATCTTTTGTGTAATTCAAACAAAACGGAACCTCAACTTTTCTTCACTCTGTATTTCACTACTGTCTTATGGACTGATCATAAAAAAATCCATGAAACTAAACAGTTTCAGTTGGAAAAAGAAGTTGGAGAGCCACAAGATGTCTCATTCTAACGTATCACCTGAGAGATTTTGAGCAGTCATGGTCATGGCTAAATGACAGACAAGACACCAGCACACACTGAAGCAGCAGACGAGGTATTTCCAATCCCTACAAGGCTGCTGCCGCTATTACAGATAAGAAGTTATGCCACAGACACTAGGTTTCTCATATGTAAACAGCAGTAATTCAGAAGTGACTCCCAGCATCTTCCTCAGTAAAAGCATTTCAAGAGCAATACTCCAGAGAAACGCAGAGGGACTTTGTGATGCTGGGCAGGATAGGATGTTCTGCTCTTCGGTAGAGTATTGGGTAATCTGGTATTGCCAGAAATGCTGGTATTTAGGTTTAGCACAAGAAGGCATTTATTTTTTGGTATGTGACAAGAGTTTCTGAGGAAAACTGCTGTGAAAGAAAACAGTTGTGCCTATCTTATCTAGTAATGTTGCACAGAGCCCCTGTGAGATAGAACACTGCTTTCATCCTTACTTTATAGCCTCTAGGGGAATGGAGGCTAAAAGGTCAGATGAGAATCAGGCATTGAAAAACTAGAAAACTACACCTAAGAGAGCGTATATGCTGCACCACACTTTCTCTGCAGACTGATCACTAATTTCACCTTGGCTTCTGTAAAGCTTCTCCCAGGTGTAAAAATAAGTTATTTTAGAACAGAGGTTTTCTGTTGGTTTTTTTTTCAGGTGTGTTTACAATCGATCTTTTCATAAGCAACTGAAAATAGAGGCAACCTAGATAGTCCAAAAAGTCAGTGATATTATATTAGTTATACTATAAAAAAAGACTTTATTCTTAAGGTCTATGATAAAAGGTATAGCGTTTGCAGGCTTTTCCCATATGTACAACAAAAATAAGGGGAAAAAAATCCAACTGAAAACCAGAAGTGGATTCCAGATGAATTCACACATGCAAATGCACTGGTATAAAGACGTCCCTAAGCTCCATTCCAATGTGAAAATTCAAGTTACTTATGCTACCATGGAATCTAGGTACAAGGAATTTAGCCTCATCCACACTCTTATAACTCTTTACTAACAAAACTTGCCTACACTACAACCAATTTATACTATTTGTGATTTCTTTGATGCAATGCTGATGGAAAGAGAGCCTTGGAAGAAACCTCCCAGAAACAGAAAGCATGAAATGAATGTTTAATCCTGTCTACAGTTATTCTTCAGCTTTTGCCTCGACCTAGCCTTTGCAGACAAGACAGACAAATACTGCTCTTCCACGTAATTTTGTGATCAAAGGCTTCACAGCTTCAGCTTCTAACATCCTTTAATGCTCACATTTTCTCTAAATTAACTAAGTACTTTGCAACCCTCACCTGAAGTAAGGTAGTACAGGACATTCTCCCATCAACGGTTACGCCCACTACAAAATTGCTTTGTATACGATACATTTCCAACGACAACTACAAAGTTGAACATCAGTGAAATGTTTTCAACTTCAAGAAAAGCCAGTTTTATTTTTATAAAACAGTAGGAAAATGGTGCATGACATGTAGAAGCTTATTTTTAGGGCGCAACTTGGAAGTTTGAAAGCAAGCCCACTTGATCTGAACACTGAGTTGAAGATGGAATGGCCACTTTGCAACAGCAAAGACAAAACCCGAGTTTATTCAGTACTTGCTGTTATTACAGATCCCCTGTTGTCAGTAGTGCTGTCCAGTGCGTGAAACACCAGAGCTACCTCCATCAATGGCAACAAGCATTTCAATTAACAGATCCGTCACGAGGTACGTGGCCGGACTGAGACTCACCTGTGAGAGAGGGTGGGTTTCATGGAGCTCATAGAGTTCATGGGGGGTTGCATGGGTAGCTTCCCTGGGGGATCGTTCTGCCGGCTCTTCTGGTGACGAAGCAGCAAGAGCCGTCCCAGCTCCTCACACCACGACGAAAGCAGCGCTGCACAAACGGAACACAAGGAGAGTGAGTGCACAACTGAAGAACTGGCACGGCCGAGTGCAGATGCAAGCTGCTGTAACAGGAGTCACAATCCGCACAGAGAAACCCCAGGAGTGAAAAGCTCATCCACGAACCACCACTCACATTATTATCCTATCAAATTGAGTCTGTAATTCCCCTACACTATCATTATAATGTTTTTACACAAGTTAAAAACATTCTGCGCAGCCCAGAAGGCACAGGAGAACTTGTCTGAGCTGAGCGGCACTGAGATGAAAAATGGAGGAGGCACAAGGACATGGAGTAGTTGTTCTGAGCCAAAAAAGACACAGAAGAATTTCACACGAATAGAAATGTAACAAAAACATACAGAAGACATCATTCACAGAGGGGAGCAAAGAACAACAAGATGTCTCTGCTGTTCAGCTATTTTTGTGCAAAATATTAATTGGAGAGACGTGAAGAGAAACCCATGTGCAGGAATTCATTTCCAAACTGGTATCAGCTACCAGTGTGGAATAGATAAACAGGAGAATACAGCCACAGTGATGTATGGATACAAAGTCAGGCACTTAAATCTATATTTGACCCAGCACAACCCCTAAATGTGTATTTCCATTATGTGCCTAATCTTCTGGTCAATGAGGGTAATTCTGTGCTTAGAGGAAAATCACGCTTATGAACTACGAAGATGCAGAGATTTCCTAGAGGGGCAAAAACCTTGCCACTCCTGTTGAAGACTCGGAAGGAGTAATTATCTCTGAAAACGCTGCCTCTTCCTTACGCACCCACACTCGGAAAAGACCAATCCCTGTTCCAGAAACCACTTACTCTGCAGTAAGCAGAGCCCTGGAAGGTGACTGTGGGTGAAATCCAGCTCGCACGTGTGCACCCAGCCCAGACACCCCACTGAAGCCTCCAGCAACACCCGACTGAGCCTCAGAGCTCCCCGTTTAATTCCAGTATCAGAAGCAGCTCTGGTAGAAAGTCACCAAGGTACGACATGGTGAAGAGTTTCACCAGAATGAAGCACAGACTAATTGCAAAATTTGTCAGTTGAAGAAACGTCCTCAAGTGGAAGTGCTTGGGGGTTTTCCTGCTTTAAAGTATGCTCTACAAAACCCTCAGAACAAGAAAATGCTTCGTATTTAATTTTTAACTAAGTGCTTTCCTGAGGTGTTATGAACCAAAGACAAATCAACAGATTGTACAAGTAGGTGAGAACCAGAAGACTAGTCAAAACCCAGGCTGCCACATCAGTTTAGAGTAGGAGAGCTCTACATGTAATTTTAGGCTTGCTGGTGTGAAAGAGACAGAATTCTCCGAAATTGAGGCTTTTTTTTTTTTTCCTTATTTTTCTAATGGTTGTCTTTTCACTAAATAATATAACCCTAAATGGTGGCAAAATATTTCGGGGTACACCACCTTGTTTTTCTAGTAGCTGCTCACAGGTACTGCTAACACATCCGTAGAACAAATTCCAAAGCAAGTAATTGTGAACTTGTATATGTAGGGGGGAAAAAAGGAATCCGCTTCACCAAAAACACCCACAAATAAGATTTTTCAGGACGAGAAACAATTGGAATTCCTCAAATTTAACAGCCACACAAGAAAAATACTTAGCCCAGGCCATTCCTGTGAATTAATCACACATTTGGACAAAGGAGAGGTAGTAATTTCATTGTGTTTATCAAGCGGAAGGTCAAGAGCGGTGTTTAGGGAGGCATTTTAGAGCTCTGCTGTGACAAAAAGGGGACACTGCTTCTTCATGTAACTAAATATGGTCACTCGGAAATTGTCAGCTTCACACACAGCCTACAGAAAGCATTCCCCCGAGCTCTGTGAAATGTTCCAGCAACGAGTGTCAGTCTAAGCTGCTTCTCTATTAGCCAAGGAATCTGTCAACAAGCATTTGATCAAATTATACTCACCTTTTATCCCTGGCATATCATTACTAATGTGCCAGTGACAAAGCCCCCCCCCTCCCCCTTTTCCAGCCGCCCAGAGATACAAATCCCTGCCTCACAGGGCTTCTTCCCATGCACCACGGCCACTTGAGCTCCGAGAAACACGAACAAAGTGTTCTGCTGAGCGCTAAATGCTGCTGTCGCAGAGTCATAGTGGATGCTGAGCACTTCCACAGCCGAGGGTAATTACTACGGCGTCGAATGGAAATCGTCCATCTTAAACGAGGCTTTGATGGGAGGAGGGAGCTGCTCCTTCTGCACACCTCTATGCACTTGACAAATAAGATAAAAAGCAACAAGCCCATGGGTCTGAGGGCGTGAATCTGCAAACAAAAACCAAACCCGCTCGGGAGAAAAGCAGAGTAACTCCCAGACATGGAATATGCCAACGTGATAGTGTTGTACTGGTGAGGTGAAGACAAGAAAAAATCTTAATGAGTTATTATTATTACTACGAGTATCAAATACACACCTTTATGAAGGTGAAATGTAAACCATCAAAGAACAAAGAAGTCCCTCAAGGTAAACTGGACGGTTTCACTACAACTTATCTGGAAAGGACTCATCTTTTTAGAAACTAAAAGACTGCAGGTATAAAACACAGTGAATTTACTCATCCTCATCACAGCACTCATTACAGAGAGGTTTAACCTTTCCTCCCCCGGGACATTTTGACTCATGTACCATGTATAATAATGGCTCTCTTCTCTGCGTCGGTGTTTGTGCACAGAATGAAAACAGAGCTGTTTGTAGCCGCCTTAGGAGTTAGCAACCCCCCTCTGTGCTTCTCGGCAGGAGCCAGAACGCTCTAAAGGAGTCTGCTCTCCTCTGCTGGAAATGCTGGGGCGACCTCCCTCCTCCCCTGCCCCATCCACCTCCACTGCTCTGCTCTCTGCTTGGTAAGATGAGTATATACCCCCCATACACATCTGGTACAGCTGGCTTGTGGAGAACATCACTTCCTGGGCTATTCAAGCAAGATGAAACAAACTCAAAATCAATTTACAGATTACACTATTCATCTTTAGTGTACTTAGTTACTGCTTTTTTATGCTGACAGTATTAGGCGCATCTCAACTCATTTACACTCCAAGCACGAGAAATTCAGTATCGTACTATAATGAACAGATAAAGCAGCAAGCACAAAGGACAGCTACAGATGGTGCCAACAGTCAGGCTCTCCCTCTCATAGCCCAGCCAAGCAGCTGCTTTTTCTCCCCCCTTCGCCCCTCCTCCTTGTACAACAGGAGCACAGATTTTGCAGATGGACCATCGACACCGTCTCTCGCAGCCTCTTGCTGCAGCAGTTTAATGATCAGATTTAAATCGTGTTCCTGTGCTGCATTGCTACAACATCCTCGGCATATAATGATGTGGCTTTCCTGCTTAAATCCAAGTCAACTATTGCAACGGGAAGGAAGGGAAAAATCTTCAAATGCGCACCCTCCCCCTCCACCCTGTGTCCCCATATGCAGGCCAGGTGTAAAATACGACCTGGTTAATATACCAGAATTGACATTTTCAAGCCCTGTTCAGTCACAGAGGGCTCTGCCAGCTCATGCCAAAAGATGCATAATAATGGCAATCAAATGATGTGCTGACAGTTTAAGTGTACTCACACATTTATTTGGCTTAAAGGGACACACGCTGGGATGATTGGTGCAGTGTTTGACCTACTTTTCTCCATTTGCAAAACCTGCATCACTCTTAATGGGATTGCATTTTACTTTAAGCATTGATGTGTTTTCATAGGAATAAATCAATACTGATTTGTTAACGACAACTGCGTTAAGAAACTAACACAGAAATGAGCAGCCTCAGCTTTCACATTTGTGCAACAGGGAAAACCAGGAAGATTTAAAAATAAGAGAAATTTCAACTATGAGTAGCCCAAGGGGTTTCCCTAAGGAAGTGAGAGAAAAAACCTGTTCAGAGATATTTGGCTTGCTGCTCTTCAGTCTCATTTTGCTTCTCCTTTCTCTGAAGAGGACCAGGCTTTGCAAGAGTATGTCTCAGAACAGAATGTGACCGACCTCTCCTTAAAATACTCATAAATACTCCCACACACCCAGAGTTGGCCACACATTATGTCCTTCTGGATGCCTCCAATAGTTTTAAACACTTTCATTGAAAAAAATCATAAGACATTGCCATGTATCTATCCACACTGGGATCCTGGGGACAAGGAGAGGGAAGAGGGCTGGAAGGCGAAGATTTATTTTTTTTCCCTTCAGCCTGAGTCACATTTCAAGCATTTCTCTGCAACCACAGAGCTAAGCCTTGCTTGAAGGAGAAAGGAAGCAATTGTTGTTTAATCCCCTGCCTCTAGGAGCCAGGCCTTTACGAACACGCCAAATATCACAAGATTTGCGACACAATTATTAGGACGGGCCACGTCCCCTGGTACTAGTTCCTTTCCTGCGAGGGCCCTTTTGTGCCGAAAACCTGCCAGGCAGCACAGAAACAAAGGCCCCCGCTGCCCGCCCCTGGGCACCTTCCCGTCCCTCGGAGCCAGGCACGCCCATCGCCTGGCAGCAGCACTGCAGCCGCTTCGGCAGCGCCGGTTTTTCCCTCCCGTTAGGAAAACCAAGGAGCTCGAGCTGGGGGAAGGCACGGATCCCACCTGGGCTGCCCGCGCCGCTTCGCACTTCTTGACGCCAAGAGATGCTGGTGTACTTGCAACAACTACACAATGGATGCTGGTGACGCAGTTCGGAGGACAGCTTATAGCCATGGCATCGGGTGCTGGTACAGCCTGTTACAACCCCTTGTGGGCCAGGGAATGGAGAGTGGGGAAGGAAAGCAGGCTAAGCCATCAACACTGCCCCACAGATTCACTAACACGTTTCATCAGTCGCATTCACCCAGCACCGAGAGCTGCAACCCTCCAAGCGACGGATTTCACCAGGGAAGGTAGTAAGCATCTCCCAGTGAATGAGCCAGTGGGCTCCCTAGAAAGCAAAATACAGAGAAGCGCGGTGCTAATCTATTTACCTATTATGATACCCTGGTATTAGTTACAGCTTATCACCTCAGTAAATCGCCGCCTCTTGTTAGGGAACATGCTTAAAGGTGCAGCAAACTGTTATTTACAGGCAGACACTATATTTACAGCCACAAAGACAGGTGAGGAGGGGATAGGACAACACCTCAGTAATTTCAATGCCTTCTGCTTCCCGGGAGACTACTGGAGGAGCACAATAGGATTACTGCTTCCTTGCTGCAGTTAAGCTGCAGCAGATAGTTCAATAGGCAGACTGGCAGACCCATATTTCTTACTCACCGCAATGAAAATATTAGGGAAAAAGGAGGAGTTTGATTTGAAGAACTATCTGTTCAGCACCGTCTCACTACTTTGATTTTGCATCTCAGAAGGAAACACATTTGGCTGAAAATATATTTACAGCATAAGTAAGAAAATACAGCATTTTTTTTCAGATCATAGTCATTAATTTTATATTGCTCTTTGAAACAAATTCCTATTTTTTTATAAGAAGAATTCCAGGTAAGTGAAATACAGAGCTACCAAGGCCGTTCTATCCTTTTCTGTAGTGACTGCAATCTAAATAGAGTTTTTATAAATCATCCAGTGAGATAATTTGATGGAGTGGAAAAGGAAGCACTGAAGAGAAGGAGAGGCATGGAAATAACTATTATCTTGGTTTTTTAAGAACATTATTTTTTCCACACACTGTTTGGAAAAATGTATTAAAAATGTTAACTACATAATGCTCAGTGTGCTGTAGCATTAGAAAAATAACTTAAATTGCATTAAAAGGATGGAATCTTTGTCCACAATTTTGGGAAGCAGTAAATTGGATGTTTTCCTCGTGTTTTAAAAGCCATTTTGCTTTTAATGAGCTGGGAAATTAAGAGAGAGGGAGAAACTGGTCAGCCCCAACTACTTCAAGGACTGATTTTTCCGGCAGCTTTCCTCTTCCCACCCTCCAGCAGAGGCTGCCAGCGGCTGGCTGACCCATGGGCCAGTCAGTCAGGGCAGGAAAGCAAGGCCACAAAGGAAAGAGGATGTAACTACCCATTAGGAGAGATTTGGAGTACGTGTGTTCGCCCCTCCCCTTCGGTTCTTTCAAGGCACCACTACGTGTCCTAACCCTGCGACAGACGAGCCCTACCCCTGTCATTACACAAGCTTCTGCTCTCTATCTGCCTCAATGCCGAGAACACAAAAGGAGGATATATAATGCCAATTACAAAGCAGAAGCAGTCATTTCTCAGCAGTCTGGCTATTCAACATGGACTCACAGAGGTTCCCAGGGAGTCCACCCCTCCTTCCAGGCTCTCTGCCTGCCAGCAGATGCCCACTCCACATGCAGGGGCCCTATAGCACAGAGCCAGGGCTTGTTCCCACCTCATCCCGGGAGGCTTACACCCCAGCTGGCTGCTTTTCTGGAGCAGCTGAGGACTGCGCTTGCTGTTCTCCACCAGGCAGAATCAGCAACGTTAGCTTAAACAGTCCAAGTAAACAAGTTGGATTAAACTGACTAATTTTATCTTAAGCTAAAATTACCAACACAAAGTGAGGATAGTGAGTTTCCTCTTTAGCAGCCCCTCCAAACACACACAGGTTTATAAAGCGCAAATCGCAGAGACCACATGGCAAACTGTGTGGAGCTGAACAGCCCAGCAGAGCAAAGTGGGCGACTGGCTCACAGCTGGCCTTGGGAGGGATCGACTGCCCCACTGAGCCCAACAAGAATACAACATCAACAGCCATTGCTCAGCATTTTGAAACAGGGTATTGTACACGTTTCTGCCACTAATATTTAAATAATGTCCTTTATCACCGATGCCTCCTTCACTACTACAGCTACAGGTGTGTCCTGCAGAAACATGCAGCTTTGCTCTGCCGGAATCTACAATGCCGCTACATAGCATCATTAAAAAAACAAAACGCCACACAGGTTTGTAGCAGAATAGATAACGCCAGGACTGCCTAATTAACCTGAATGCAATATCAAATTAATTACCAGAGGTTTTATTCCATAAAACCCTTACTGCAAACCGGAGTGTTATCTAGCGTGTGCTTTCAAGGCTGCTGCATGGCAGTGACACCATGTACAAGTCTGGTCTTGAATATGGGTCCAGCTTGCCTTAGCGTTACCTTCAGCTCTTGACAAATACCTCCCAAGACACATACATATATTAGGCTTCTCCAAAGGCTCATGCCAATTGGAATAGTACACGCTGGAGACACAGACCTCAATGCTACTATCCTTATCCCATGACTTCAGTGGAAATAGGATTCTCCAATTTCCTTCTACACTTGCCAAAACCTGGCAGAGCATCTTACCAGATTCACTACATGAACTTTGAGGCGATACTTTACAAAGCATTGCAACAACGGCTCAATTTGGCAAGCCCAAAACACTCTGCCTGCATCCTGATAAAATATGTAAGCATCTCATTTAGGCTTAGCTGTACCCACGTTGCTACATCTGAAAACACACGTCATTCTAAAAGGAAGACAAAGCTGGTGAAATGTCACCACCAAACGAATCTTGGATATGGCTTTCCAAAGGAAATGCACTCCAATAGCATTAGACCGCTTGTTTTCTTACTCATCCAACTGCTGGTCTCACTGTTCAGACTTCAAACAACAGTGCTTTT